>NW_026778992.1:0-85000 GCF_030144855.1 Hypanus sabinus
CAATAGAGCTGGTTACTGACAACAGGAAAGTCAGCGGGGCGATGCCGA
The DNA here is from genome assembly GCF_030144855.1 of Hypanus sabinus. Lineage (NCBI taxonomy): Eukaryota > Metazoa > Chordata > Chondrichthyes > Myliobatiformes > Dasyatidae > Hypanus > Hypanus sabinus. The sequence goes on from NW_026778992.1 coordinate 49, forward strand.
CATTCCTGTTTACATCAACGGCAGAGGATAAGAGGGTTAAGAGCTCCAATCTCCTGAGAGAGAACACTACTAACGGCCTGTCCTTGTCCAGCCACAAGGACACTATCACCAAGAAAGGCTCAGCGGCCTCTCCGCTTCTTCCACAGGCTGAAGAAAATCGGCGCCTCCAGGGCGACCATCATCTGTTTTTACAGAACACATCCTGTGCGGAAACTAGTCGGGTTGTCACGGCAACAGCACTGGCCACCACCGGAAACACTGCAGCGAGCTGTGAACAAGTTCCAGTACATCATGGAAACTGTGGACACGGTTTACCCATCTCTCTGCCTCAATAAAACAGTCCACGTTATCAAAGACCCCACACACGTCGAACATTCTGGCTTCCTGAGAGATGGACCACTAACTTCACAATCTCCCTAATGCAGTGTTGTGATTAATAGGTCTGCATGATTCCTTAACTTAATTAATTGTCCCTTTACATTTCGCGACCCCGCACTCCCAGTCTCAAGATGATGAATTGATCTTATGGACGCGCAGCGAATCAAAATTATCACTGTACCTTGATCATTGAAAGCAAATGTCCCAATTTACGCTCACCTCTCTTCCCCTCTTCTCTCCCTCCCCCCCCCGCTGCCTGTCTCTCTTTCTCTCTGTCTCTCTCTTTCTTCCTTTCTCTTCCCCTCTCCATTCCCTCTACTTCACCCTCTTACGTCCTCCTTTACCCTCCCTCTCCACACTTCTCCACACTCCTCCGCCGCCTATTCTGCTGCATACTAAACGGAAACAAACAGGCCTTCTCCTAGAAACCACAACACTTTAATTCTGAGAGAATATTGAATCTTTCCAACCGACGAGAAATTATTCAACATTTGTAATCCACTGAATGTATAAAACCGTCATCACAGTGCGGGGTGGGGGAGGGGGTCTGGTCTGGACGGGTGGGGTGGCGGAGACAGCAAGCTACAGGAAAGGGGGAATTGTGGAGAAAACGAGAGGCAAGCGAAAGGTTCGGCATAACCGAGTAAGAGACAATAAGGGAAAGATACAGGTTAGTGGACTGTGTAGGGAAGAATGTTTGGAGGAAAGGAGTGGGAGGGTGCAAATATTACGGTTGAGGGAAAGAGTAGATAGAGAAGTTGAGGAATTGTATATGAAAAAGAGAGCGAGTGAGAGAGAGAGACGGAGAGATAAGAAAGTTAAGGGGGGGAGAGGGAGAGACAGAGAGACAGAAAGAGAGAGGGAGAGAGAGGAACAGAGAATGAGAGAGAGAGAGACAGAGAGAGAGAGAGGGAGCAAGAGACAGAGAGAGGGAGAGACAGAGGCAGGCAGAGAGAGAGAGAGATAGAGAGAGAGAGGGTGGGGGAGAGTGAGAGAAAGAGAGGGAGAGGCAGAGAGGGAGAGAGACAGAGAGAGACAGAGACAGAAAGGGAGAGAGAGGGAGAGAGGAACAGAGAGTGTAGAGAGAGAGACAGAGAAAGTGAGGGAGACAGAGAGAGGGAGAGAGAGTAAGACAGAGAGAGAAGGGCGGAGAGAGGGAGAGAGACAGAGAGAGAAGGAGAGCAAGAGACAGAGAGGGGGAGAGAGACAGAGAAACAGCAATGAGAGAGGGAGAAAGAGGAGAGAAAGATAGAGACAGAAAGAGAGACGGAGGGAGAGGGTGAGAGGAAAGAGTGAGAGAGAGAGAAAGAGACAGAGAGGGCGCCAGAGAGAGAGAGAGAGGGGGTGGGAGGAAAAGAGAGTGTGAGAGAGAAAGACAGAGAGAAGAGAAAGGGAGGGAGACAGAGAGAGAGGGTGTGGAGAGAGAATAAGACAGAGAGAGAGGGGGGCGGGAGAGAGAGGAGACAGAGAGAGAGAGGGTGGGGAGAGAGGGAGGGAGGGAGAATGGGAGAGGCAGCAGAGAGAGAGAGGGTGGGGAGAGAGTGAGAGGAACAGTGGGAGGGAGAGAGAGACAGAGAGAGAAACAGAGAGGGAGAGAGAGGAACAGAGTGAGAGAGACAGAGTGAGAGACAGACAGACAGACAGAGAAAAGGAGAGAGGCAGAGAGACAAAAGGTGAGACAGAGAGAGAGCGTGGGGAAGAGAATGAGAGACGGAAAGGGAGAAAGTAACAGTTGGAGAGAGACAGAGGAGAGAGGGAGAGAGGGCGAGAGAGAGGGAGAACAGAGAGAGAGAGAAGGAGAGTGAGAGAGGACAGAGACAGCAGAGAAGAACAGAGAGGGAGAGAGACAGAGAGAGTGAAAGACAGACAGAGGGAGAGCGAGATACATAGAGAGAGAAGGAGAGAGACAGGCAGAGAGAGCGAGGGTGGGGAGAGAGTGAGAGGGAGATAGAGACAGAGAGAGGGAGAGACAGAGGGGGAGATGGAGAAAGAGAGTGTGAGAGAGAGAGAGAGAGAGAGAGACAGAGGGGGAGAGAGGCAGAGGAAAAGTGGGAGAGAGAGAGAGAGGGAGAGCGAGATATAGAGAGAGAGTAGAAAGAGACAGAGAGACAGGCAGAGTGAGAGGGTGGGGAGAGAGTGAGATGGAGAGAGAGAGAGAGGGAGAGAGACAGAGGGGAGAGAAAGAAAGGGAGAGAAAGAGAGTGAGAGAGAGAGAACGAGAGAGACAGAGAGAGGGGGAGACAGAGAGAGAGGAACAGAGAGTGAGAGAGAGAATGAGAGGAACAGAGAGAGAGACAGGGACTGACAGGAAGAGAGAGACAGTGGGGAGCGAGTGGAGAGACGATGGAGAGACAGAAAGGGTAGATAGAGAGAGAGGTTGAGAGGAACAGAGTGAGAGAGAACAGGCAGAGAGAGTGGGAGCAGAAGCAGGGAGAGAGAGGGTGGGGAGAAAGTGAGAGAGGCAGACAGAGAGAGAGGGAGACAGAGGAAGACAGAGAGGGAGGAGAGAATTGTGAGAGGGGAGAGAGAGAATGAGAGAACGAGAGAGGGAGAGAGAGACAGAAGAGAGACAGAGAGAGAGTGAGAGGAACAGAGAGTGAGTGAGAGAGAGACAGATAAAGATAGGGAGACAGAGAGAGGGATAGAGACAGAGAGAGAGAGAGCGTGGGGAGAGATTGACAGAAAGAGAAAGACAGGGGGGGGGAGAGGCAGAGCGAGAGGAACAGTGGGGAGAGAGACAGAGAGAGTGAGAGGGTGAGGAGAGAGAGAGACAGCAAGAGAAAGACAGAGAGAGGGTGGAGAGAGAGTGAATGAGAGAGACAGAGACAGAGAATGAGAGGGAGATAGAGAGGGAGAGAAAAAGAGGGGTTGAGAGAGTGGAGAGAGACCTTGGGGAGAGAGTGAGACAGAACTAGAGACGGGGGAGAGGCAGCGAGAGAGGAACAGTGGAAGAGAGAGACAGAGGCAGATGAAGAGAGAGGAGAAATGGAGAGGAAGAGACAGAGAGAGTGAGAGACAGACAGAGAGAGAGAAACAGAGAGTAAGAGAGGAACAGGGAGTGAGAGAAACAGCGAGACAGGCAGAGGGAGAGAGGAACAGAGAGAGGGAGAGAGAGAGACAGGGAGAGGGATAGAGACAGGAGAGATGGAGAGCGGGATACAGAGAGCGAAGGAGAGAGACAGATACAAGCCGAGAGAGAGAGGGTCGGGAGAGAGTGAGAGGGAGAGGCAGAGAGAGACAGAGGGAGAGACAGAGTGAGACAGAGAGTGGGGAGAGGAAGTGGGAGAGGGAGGGAGGGAGGGAGAGAGGAAGAGAGAGAGGAGAGCGGGAGAGAGAGGAACAGAGAGTGAGAGAGAGAGAGAGAGAGAGAGAGAGAGAGAGAGAGGAACAGGGGGTGAGAGAGACAGAGAGAGAGGGAGCAAGAGAGAGAGTGTGAGAGACAGAGAGGCAGGCAGAGAAGATTGAGTGGGACAGAGACAGGCAAAGAGAGAGTAACAGAGAGAGAGAGAGAGAGAGACGGAGAGAGGGAGAGAGAGGAACAGGGAGAGAGGGAGAGAGAGAGGGAGAGCAAGTGAGAGAGTGAGAGAGACAGCGAGACATGCAGAGGGGAGAGGAACAGGGAGAGAGGAACAGAGAGAGAGAGGCAGAGAGAGAGGGTGACAGAGAGAGATGGAGAGCGATACAGAGAGACAAAGCAGAGAGAGAGAGGGGGAGGGGAGAGAGATAGGGAGAGAAGAGACAGAGAGGGGGGAGAGAGAGAGAGAAAGAGAGAGACAGAAAGTGAGACAGAGAGAGAGGAAAAGTGGGAGAGGTAGAGAGGAGAGAGAGAGAGGAGAGAGGGAGAGAGTGATGGAGAGAGAGAGAGAGAGGAACAGAGAGTGCGAGAAAGAGAGAACAGGGTAGAGACTGAGCAAGAGAGGGAGAGTGAGAGAGAGACAGACAGACAGGCAGAGAAGAACAGAGAGAGAGAGGGAGAGAGACAGAAAGACAAAGGCAGATAGAGAGAGAGAAGGAGAGAGGAACAGAGTGAGAAAGACAGAGACAGAGAGGGGAGAGAGGAACAGAGTGAGAAAGACAGAGACAGAGAGGGAGAAAGAGAGAGTGGGGAGAGAGTGAGAGAGCTAGAGAGAGAGACAGAAAGAACGAGACAGAGTGAGAGGGAGAGGAACTGAGAAAGAGACAGAGGCAGAGAGAAAGAGAGGGAGAGAGACAGAGAGAGAGGGTGGGGAGAGAGTGAGAGAGAGGGAGAGACAGAGAAAGACAGAGTGAGTGAGAGATTGAAAGGGAGAGAGACAGAGGAATTGAGAGAGGGAGAGAGAGAGAGAGGAGAGAGGCAGAAAGAGAGAGACAGAGAGAGAGCGAGAGGAACTGAGAGTGAGAGAGAGAGACAAGGACAGAGAGAAAGAGAGGGAGACAGAGAGAGGGAGACAGAGAGAGGGATGGAGCCCAGAGGGTGAGAGACAGTGAGAGAGCGTGGGGGTGAGTGAGAGACAGAAAGAGAGAGAGGGGAGGTAGAGGTAGAGAGAGAGGAACAGTGTGGGAGAGAGATAGACAGAGAGAGTGAGAGGGTGGGGAGGGAGACAGCAAGAGAAAGGCACAGGGTGGGGAGAGAGTGAGAGAGAGACAGAGAGAGTCAGACAGACAGAGACAAAGAGAGGCAGAGAAGGGGAGAGAGAGGGTGAGAGACAGAAAAGGGGGGGGAGAGGCCGCGAGAGAGGAAAACTGGGAGAGAGAGACAGACGGAGAGGAAGAGAGAGAGAGAGAGGAGAGAGAGAGAGAGAGAGAGAGAGAGAGAGAGAGAGAGAGAGAGAGAGTGAGAGAGAGAGAGAGAGAAGAGAGAGAGAGAGAGAGAGAGAGAGAGGAACAGGGAGTGAGATGGTGAGAGAAAGAGGGAGAGCAAGAGAGATAGTGAGAGAGACAGCGAGACAGGCAGAGGGAGAGAGGGAACAGAGAGAGGGAGAGACAGTGTGTGGGGAGAGAGAGGGAGAGAGACAGAGGGGGGAGAGAGAAAGGCAGAGACAGAAAGAGTGAGACAGAGAGAGAGGAAAAGTGGGAGAGAGAGGGAGAGAGGAAGAGAGAGAGGAGAGAGGGAGAGAGAGAGTGAGGGAGAGACAGAGAGAGGAACAGAGAGTGAGACAGAGAGAGGAACAGGGAGTGAGAGAGACTGACAGTGCAAGAGAGTGGGTGAGAGAGACAATGAGAGAGTGTGGGGAGAGATTGAGAGGGAGAGAGAAAGAGAGAGAGTGAGACAGAGAGAGAGAGTAGGGAGAGTGAGATGGAGAGGGTGAGAGTGAAATCTCTTTCCTGTCTGGTTCCATTTAGTCGTTTCTCCATCTTCCCAGTATCTCCTGCTTCTCAACTTCCCCCAAGCTCTTTACCCATTCTATCTCTCCTCCTACACTCTTATTTCTTCCCACACCTCGTCATCCCTTAGTCTCCCTCCTCCCTCGCCCCCTTCCCAATTCCCTCAACTGTTTCGCTCTCTCTTCCCAATGGCCAGATACTTCCCCTCGCCCTCTCCCTCCCTCTCCGTTGAGGGTTTTACAGTGAATCAGTCACCGGAAGTTGAGTAAATCCGTGTCCTGCGGAAGCGACAGCAGATAAAGCCTTTCTTCTGGATGAGGAGGGCGCAGGAGGAAGTATGTTTCATATGAGTGATGTGGGATTCAGGAAGGTAGTGAGTAAGGAGAGGCTGAGGGATCAGTGTGAGAGTGGTGTAAGGCGGAGGGAGTGGGGTGTATTGGAGGAGAGTGAGGAGGAGGGATAGTAGAGTTTGGGATGAGAGAGGAGAAGCGGAGAGAGACTAGAGAGAGGAAGGTGAGAGTGAGAAAAGTGAGAGAGCAGGACGAGATTCGGGGAAAGCGCGTAAATAGACCCTTCAGTCCGTCTGGACAGTTCCACCCGTGTTCACAGAGCCAGTGCTGTTTGCACACGGTTGGAATTTACTCCTGTAAACCTTCTCCACCCGCGTGTCGGGTCGGAGCTGGAGAGCGTTGTGACCTGGTATAAACACTCCCCACCCCCTCCATTTCACCAACTTCCCCCGCTCATTATCTGTTCTATCTCTCCTCCTTCTACACACTTACTTCTCCCCATATCTCATCATCCTTTAGTCTCCCTCCTCCCCACCCCCTCCATTTCACCAACACAATAGAGCTGGTTACTGACAACAGGAAGTCAGCCGGGGCGATGCAGACATTCCTGTTTACATCAACGGCAGAGGATAAGGGGGCTGAGAGGCTCCAATCTCCTGAGAGTGAACACCACTGACAGCCTGTCCTTGTCCAGCCACAAGGACACTATCGCCAAGAAAGCTCAGCGGCATCTCTGCTCTTTGAGAGGCTGAAGAAAATCGGCGCATCCAGGGCGACCATCATCTGTTTTTACAGAACACATCCTGTGCGGAAACTAGTCGTTTTGTCACGGCAACAGCACAGGCCACCACCGGAAACACTGCAGAGAGCTGTGAAAAAGTTCAGTACATCATGGAAACTGTGGACACTGTTTACACATCTCTCTGCCTCAATAAAACAGTTCACATTATCAAAGACCCCACACACGTCGAACATTCTGACTTCCTGAGAGATGGACCACTAACTTCACAATCTCCTAATGCAGTGTCGTGATTAATAGGTCTGCATGATTCCTTAAGTTAATTAATTGTCCCTTTACATTTCGCGACCCCGCACTCCCAGTCTCGAGATGATGAATTGATCTTTATGGACGCACAGCGAATCAAAAATTATCACTGTACGTTGATTCATTGAAAGCAAATGTCCCAATTTACGCTCACCTCGCTTCTCTTCTACACCCCCCGCTGCCTGTCACTCTTTCTCTCTGTCTCTCTCTTTCTTCCCTTTCTCTTCCCCTCTCCATTCCCCTCTACTTCCCCCTCTTACGTCCTCATTTACCCTCCCTCTCCCTACTTCTCCACACTCCTCCGCCGCCTATTCTGCAGCATACTAAACGGAAACAAACATGCCTCTCCTAGAAACCACAAGACTTTATCTTCTGAGAGAACATTGAATCTTTCCAACGACGAGAAATTATACAACATCTGTAATCCACTGAGTGTGTAAAACCGTCATCACAGTGCGGGGTGGGGAATGGTGCTGGTCTGGACGGGTGGGTGGTGAGACAGCAAGCTGCAGGAAAGGGGGAATTGGGGAGAAAACGAGAGGCAAACGAAAGGTTAGGCATAAACGGAGCAAGAGACAATAAGGGAAAGATGCAGGTTAGTGACTGTGTAGGGAATAATGTTTGGAGGAAAGAGTTGGAGGGTGTAAAAGAGAACGGATGAGGAAAAGAGGAGATAGAGAAATTGAGGAATATTATATGTACAGAGAGTGAGAGAGAGAGACAGAGAGATAGAGTTAGGGGTAGAGAGAGAGAGAGAGACAAGGAGAGAGAGGACTGTGGAGCAGAGTGGAGTACCAGGGCACAGGTAAACATCATCTTTGAACTGTCCCACTCTCACTTTGAAATCACGTCCTCTGGTAATTGAGATATTCACCTGGTGAACAAACGATGTCGGTTCTCTTTTCTCAGATCTCTACTCAGCCTCAGTCTGCCTCTGGTCTCCCTTCAGCCCCCATCGCTACAGAGGAAACAACTGAAGCCTCTCCAACCTTTTATTCCCTCTGATCCATGAGGCAACCCCTCCATTTCCAGAACATTAACTCTCACCCCGATCATCCCTCCGCCGTAACAGGGTTAGAGTTCCTCCTGTTGTCAACCAACGACCAGCGGTTCTGTGCTGGCGATAGAGTCACCCGGATGGTGAGATGTGTCCAGGTGCCAGGGACAGGGATGACTCGATCAGGTCCCTGGCATTCTAAAGGGGGACGGCGAGCAACCAGACTTGTTGGCAAATATTGGCACCAATGACAGGTAGAAAATGTCAGCAGGCCCCTGAAAAGAAATTTTGTGAGTTAGGTAAGGGGTTTGGGAACCGATGTGCTACCGCCGAGGATGAGGTAGTTGGTTTGTAGACAGAGACAGTATGTTGTGAGACTGCCGGCAATGAGAGGCTGCTGATGGGGCAACCTGGGCAGTCGACAGGATGAGTTGCGATGGAAAAGACACACAGAATCTAAAAGGCTGAACACAGGACTGAAAGTATTACATTTGAATGCGCGCATTGTGCAAACTGACGTGGAGGAAGAGCTACGGACTGGCATACATGAGGTTGTGGGCATCACTGACAGCGTGGCCCTGTTGGTAAACATAACAAAATCAAACCATTAGAAAGAGCTGGCAGAGGGTCGGAAGGTGCTGAGTCGTTGTGGGGAGAGCTGAGGAACTGCAAGTGCAAAGAAACCCTGGTGGAAGGTATGTGCAGACCCCCAAACAGTAGTAAGGACGTAGTCTACAAACTACAACGGGAGATAGAAAATGCAAGTCAGCAGGTCAACGTTACAATAGTCATGTGGGATTTCAGTTCACAAATAGATTGGGAAAGCCCGGTTGGTGCTGGATGCCCCGAGGGAGAATTTCTAGAATGCCTGCGAGGTGGCTTCAGAGAGCAGCTCGTGGGTAAGCCCACTATCGCCAAATCATATCGTTCCCTCGCGGCCCGGTACAGCATGTTTTGCGGCCTGGTGGCTGGGGACCACTGCACTAAGGGATCTGCTATTCTGGATAGGGTGTGATGCAATGAACCGAGATTGAATTTGCAATTTGAGAAGGGGAAGCACAACGTAGATGCAGTGTTGCAGTGGAATGAAGGAAACTGCAGAGGCCTGAGAGAGGAGCTGGCCGAAAGTGATTGGAAAAGACCTTTGGCACCGATAACGTCAAAGCAAGAATGGATGAAGTTTCGGGAAGCAATTCAGAAAGTGCAGGATATACACATCCCAAAGAGACAGAAATGTTCAAAAGGCAGAAAGTCCATAAGACCATGAGGTGCTGGAGCAGGTTAGGACATTCGGCCCATCCACTCTGTTTCAACATATCACCATATCATCCTGGTTGATCCAATTTCGCACCAGACCCAATCTCCTGTCTTCTCCCCGTGTCCTTTCAGACCCTGAACAATCAGTAATATATGACCTTCTGTAGTAAATGTACAGAGAGACTCGGCCTCCACCGCTGCCTGTGGCAAAGAATCCCATAGATTCTCCACTCTGGCTAAAGAAACTCCTCCTCATTTCCGTTCTAACAGGATGCCCTCTGTTATGGCGCATCCGGTCTTAGACCCACCAATCACAGGAAAAATCCTGCCCACATCCACTCTATCAAGGCTCCTCCTTCAACGAGTTCACCCCTTATTTTTCTGAATTCTGGCCCAGAGACATCAATGGTGATATGACAATCTATTCAATACTGGAACCATTTTCGTGCCCCTCCTCTGAACCCCCTCGAGATTCAGCACATCCTTTCTAAGACAAGGAGCTCAAACCTGCTCAAAATACTACAAGTGAGGCCTCCCCAGAGCTTTTTAATGTTTCAACATTTCGACCTTGCTTCTAACTTTTAGTCCTCATGAAATGAATGCTCTGTATACCATCTGCCGTTTCCAATCCTAATCTGTCTAGCTCCTTCTGTGGCCTCTCTACGTCCTCAGAACTACCTTTCCCTGCATGTCCTCTGCAGACTTTGCAACAAAGCCATCAAATACATCATCCAAGTCATTGCCATATAGCAGAGAATAATCGGTCCCATCACAGACCCCTGTGGAATGCCATTGGACATCTGCAGCCAGACAGAAAACGCTCCTTTTATTCATACTTTCTGCCTCCTGACAATCAGCCACTGCTTTAACTGTGCAAGACTCTTTCTGTAATTTCATGGGCTCGTAGCTTGTTGAACAGCCTCATGTCTGCCACCTTTTCAAAGGCCTGAAATTCAAAGTACACAACATCAACCGATTGTCCTTTGTCAATCCCGCTTGTTATTTCTTCAATGAATTTCAACAGATTTGTCAGGAAACTATGCTGATTCCGGCCCTTTTTATCATTTGTCCAAAGAACCCTGAGACATCATTCTTAATAATCGAATCCAACATCTTCCCAAACACTGAGGTCAGACCAACTGGCCTTTAGTTTCCCTCCCTCTGCCTCTCTCGCTTCCTGACGAGTGGAGTGACACTGTTGTACTCCCCTTTCTCCGGAATCCCTCTTCCACAACACACTGGTCTTTACTTTTCTTCCTATTCAATACTTCTTCCTATTCAATTCCCTATTCTTCCTTATCTCTCTTCATCTCCCCACTCTTTCTCGCTCTTTCAATCCCCACTGTCCTCTCTCTCTCTCTCTTTCTCTCTCTCTCTCTCTCTCTCTCTCTCTCTCTCTCTCTCTCTCTCTCTCTCTCTCTCTCTCTCTCTCTCTCTCTCTCTCTCTCTCTCCCCCATACACTCCCTTTTCTCTTTACTACCCCACTACCCCGTCTCTTCATAACCACTCCCTGTCTCTCTCACGGACCCGACACCCCCTTCTCTCTTCTACTGCCCTCTCTCCCTAATCTCTCTCCCAGGCCCCACTCTCCCTTCTTTCCTCATCCCACTCCCCAGTCTTTCTCTCCAATCTCCGTTCTCTGCATTGCAGGGGCAAATCTAGCTACAACAAGACCACCATCCGTCCCGCCACCAAACTTGAGGCAGGGGGCTCCCCCAGACCCCAGACTGCCCAGCCAGACCATGCCCATAGCAAACCACCCTCTGCACCCCTTACCTGATACTGCCTCGCCTGCCCTCAAGACAGAACTCAGAGAGTTCCTGAGACAGGAAATGCCCCACCTCAACCACCAAGTCGCCTCACCACAGGGGTGGCAGAACTTCTCCCCCCACCCATAGGATGAAGGCCAGGGCCCCCGGGGCATTTACTGTCTCGCCCTCTCCCGCCCGGGGGACCTGAGGCCACATATTCCTGTCGTAGTGCACTGTGGAAAGGGAAACACGCAGAGGTGGATGGCACTTGTCGATACAGGTGCCCAGCACACCATCCTCCCAGGCAATCCCGCCGCATAGCGCGCTACAGCCCCTTCGAGCGCCAGCTACTAGCCCGTTACCTGGCGTTCATCGACACAGAACACCAAACAGGCCCCGACCCTGTCGTCCTCCGCCCCCACCTCCCCATAATGCGATGGGTCACGTCCCCTGATTCCTCCCACAAAGAGGGCCGTCCTCCATCATCAAGTGGAAGCTACATTGCGGAGTGGCCTGAACCCGGTCCTGAAGGGGTCAGCCGCCTCCATGAACAAGTCGTGGCTTTCCCCCAGTCCCAGAACCCTGCCCCGGACATCCCCAAGGTACAACCCTCCTCAGCGTGTTGGGGTCAGCCCTTCGATTCCCTCCATCCCGACGACAAACTGCACGCCTGGTTCACAGACGGCTCCAGCCGCTGGAAAGGGGGAGACCATTGTGGACAGCGGCAGCACTTCATCCTGCCACGGGCAAAATTTACCACAGAGAGGGAGGGGGGGTTCCAGTCAACTTTCCGAGCTGGCAGCAGTAGCCCTCCCCCTCCAAAACACCACCGGACCAATCCACATCTAGACTGACTCCTGGGCTAATGGCATTGCGGTGTGGATGGCCACCGGTGTATTCCGGCCCTCACCCCATCCTCCCGTCACCACAAGAGGGACCGTGTTCCCCTCGTCCTCACCTACCACCCCACCAGCCTCCGGATCCAGCATATAATCCTCCGCAACCTTCAACAGGAGTCCACCACTAAGCACATCGTTCCCTCTCTACCCCCTCTCTGCTTTTCGCAGGGATCGTTCCCTCCCCACAGATCTCCCACCGGGTACTTATCCCTGCAAGCGTAAGTGCTACACCTGTCCCTACATCTTCTCTCTTAACACCATTCAGGGCCCCAAACAGTCCTTCCAGGTGAGGCAACACTTCACTTGTGAGTGTGTTGGGACCATCTACTGCATCCGTTGCTCCCGGTGCGGCCTCCTCTACATCGGCGAGACACGACGCAGATTGGGGGACCGCTTCGTCGAGCACCTCCGCTCCGTCCGTCACAAAACAGGATCTCCCGGTTGCCACCCACTTCAACTCTGCTTCACATTCCCATTCGGATATGTCCATACATGGCCTCCTCTACTGCCATGATGAGGCTAAACTCAGGTTGGAGGAGCAACACCTCATATACCGTCTGGGTAGTCTCCAGCCCCTTGGCATGAACACCAAATTCTTCAACTTCCGGTAATTACCTCCCCCTCCCTTCCCCCATCCCACTTTCACTCTGCCTCCTCTTTCAGCTGCCTACCACCTCTCTCATGATTCTGCCTTCTTCTAATACCCATAGTGCTTTCCCCTTACATTCCTTCTTCACCTTTCCTGCCTATCCCCTCCCTGCTTCCCCTCCCCCACCCCTCGATCTTTCCTCTGATTAGTTTTTCACCTGGCACCTACCAGCCTTCTCCTTCCCACCCTCACGCTCCTTCTTTGTAGGGCCCCTTTTCCTCCTTCTTCAGTCCTGACGAAGGGTCTCGGACCTACACGTTGACTAATCGTTTCCACGGACGCTGCCTGGCCTGCTGAGTTCCTCCAGCTTGTTCGTACGTGTTGATCTTTATTTAACTGTGTTTCCTAATATGATCTTCCAAACCCAAACTGATCCGAACGTTTTCTGAATTCCCGTCTGATAAAATGTGAAATTAACTCTTTTATCAAAAATATCATGCAAACTCTCGATTACCACACATTCCACAAGTTTTCATAAAAGAGACGTTCATGATATTGGCCTATAACAAGGAGGATCAGACGGGGAGCTGCAGGTTTTAGAATGGGCACTATTACAACAACCATTTTCCATGAGGCCAAACCTCCAAATACGATTCAAAAAGTTAATATTTTCACACAAGAAGCTACATACATACCTGTTGAATCAAGAATTTCTACTGCAAGTGCATCATACATTTTATTCCCATTCACAACTCTGTACCCGGCCCCTTTCCTTATAAAACTGGCAACACCATCCCTCTACCAACTAACCTGTCAAGCCGAACGACAATATAATCCTGCACAGGAATAAAAACTTAAAATGTGAAGGTTTCCTGAACAGATATAACATCGGAAGAGTCTGACAAATCAGAAATAAACTTCTTAAAGTCTTGACCATTATAAATCAGATTTGTTGCATTTCCGTGATATATTTTAATACTATTATATATGTTCACAAGTAGACTGCGAGACAGATACCCCACAAAACTTCATTTAAAGCTTCCCACAAAACACCAGTTACACCAAAATACCTTTCTGCAGCTTTCACAATAATTTTAATTTCCTCAGTAGGATGAGATCTCTGATCAGTACAATTCACCACATTGGTTATAAACATCACAAACTTCATTTTATCCAGCCGTGAAGTATCTTTGGTGAGAGAACTGTGATGCCGGCATATATCCACTGACGTCACAGTCAGTTCTCTGAGTGGGATCACTTTATCCAGTTTACCTGCTCTGCTTGCTGTACTTGTTCTTGAACAGGCCCTCCTGCTCACTGTGTTGTTCTGAACCCACTGTACTGGTCACTTCATGCCTTACTAAAGCAATCCCGTCTGCCTGCACAAGGGACACATCCCTCCATTCGGTTCACATTCACGTGGTATCTAATAGCATCTATCACATCTTACTCCACCACCTCCCGATATTCACTCCAGACACCCACCACTATTGGAATGTAAAACAAAACTTGAAAAGCAAATCTCCTTTAAGCATTCTGAGTCTGGTTTTTAACATCATTGTCTTTTCTAATTGCTTTTTTTTCTAACAGCTGCTATGTAGAGAAAAGACAAAATTACAATAAATTAAAAAATACACAAATAGTGCAAAAAGGACCAATGAGGATGTGTTCCCCCGCCTGGTGCAAGGAAATAGATTGCCGAGCCTCTGGCGAGGATCATTATGTCCTCATTGTCCACGGGAATGGTACCGGAGGATTGAAGGGAGGCGAATGTTGTCCCCTTGTTCAAAAAGCGTAGTAGGGATAGTCCAGATAATTATAGGCCATTGAGCCTTACATCTGTGGTGGGAAAGCTGTTGGACAAGATTCACAAAGATAAGATCTTTTGGCCTATAGGGAATCATGGTCTGATCAGTGACAGTCAGCATGGCTTTCTGAAGGGCAGATCGTGTCTAACAAGCCTGATGGAGTTCTTTTAAGAGGTGACCAGGCATGTAGATGACGGTCGTGCAGTGGGTGTGAGCTACATGGATTTTAGTAATACATTTGATAAGGTTCCTCACGGTTGGCTTATTCAGAAAGTCAGAAGGCATGGGATCCAGGGATGTTTGACCAGGTGGATTCAGTATTGGCTTGCCGGCAGAAAGAGAGTTGAGGTGGAGGGAGTACATTCGGATTGGAGTGTTGTGACTCGCGGTGTTCCACAAGGATCAGTTCTGGGATCCCTACTTTTCCTGATTTTTCCTGATTCCTCGACCTGCATGTGGGGGTAGAAGGATGGGTTGGCAAGTTTGCAGAAGACACAGAGGTTGGTGGTGTTGTGGATAGTGCAGAGGATTGTCAAAGATTGCAGAGGGACATCGATAGGATGCAGGAGTGGACTGAGAAGTGGCAGATAGAGTTCAAACTGGAGAAGTGTGAGGTGGTACACTTTGGAAGGACAAACTCCAAGGCAGAGTACAAAGTAAATGGCAGGATACTTGGAAGTGTGGAGGAGCAGAGTGATCTGGGGCTACATGTCCACAGATCCCTGAAAGTTGCCTCACAGGTAGACAGAGTAGTTAAGAAAGCTTATAAGTTGTTAGCTTTCATAAGTCGAGGGATAGAGTTTAAGAGTCGCGATGTAATGATGCAGCTCTATAAAACTCTGGTTGGGCCACACTTGGAGTACTCTGTCCAGTTCTGGTTTCCTCACTGTAAGAAGGATGTGGAAGCTTTGGCAAGGGTACAGAGGAGATTGACCGGAATGCTGCCTGGTTTAGAGAGTATGGATTATGATCAGAGATTAAAGGAGCTAAGGCTTTACTCTCTGGAGAGAAGGAGGATAAGGGGGGAAATGATAGAGGTGTAGTTGATATTAAGGTTAATAGATAGAGTGGACAGCCAGCGCCTCTTCCCCGGGGAGTTGCTGACATTATTCCTCGCTCGCTCCCTGTAAAAGCATGTTTCGTTAGCCACCACAAACGTCATCGAAACAGACCCACCGAGTCGCGAAGGGGAATCACACCCGTCCTTGTGGGCGCCAAGGCCGGCGACACCGACAGAAGCGACTCGCTGATCTCCGCCATGGCAATGGAGCGGAAGAGGAGGGGCTGATCATGGGACGATTTCCTCCAGCCTATCGTAGCTCAGACTTAACACTGACCCCTGCAGTCATTGGTCGCTCAAATGTGAACTCGGAGGGTGATTAGTTTATGTGAACGTCAGTCAACCTTCCTGTCTTCATGAGTTTGGATTTGGATTTATAACGGGACAGAAAGCAAAATGGGAGAAATGTGAGTTTTTATGTGATGGTGCATCAGTCTCCGAGTTACATTATTAACAATAAAACGGCATAGGCCGTGGTGAGGAAGTAGGTGATTTACTGGAGTTATATGGAGATAATATTGGAAGGGATATCAAACTTGGAATAGTTTAGGATATGATTTAGAAAATGGGGGGAATTGTGTTGATTAATGAGGGCCAAATGATTATTACTGAAACAGGGATGGTTGTGTTATTGGCTGGGTCATTTGCTGAGATTCTTAATCAGGATAATTTAAGTGAAGATGTTAAACAATGTCGGGATATGTTTTTCAGTGAATACCCTGATATGCTGGAAGTCAGCTGTAGCAATGACAGAATCACTGATGGAGAGATTTCTTTGTATGAATTTAAGAAGTCTATTAATAATGCAGGTCAGGTGTCCCCAGGAAAGAGTGATATTTGAAATTGTAATTGTATATAATTCTCTTTTGTGAAAATATTAAATGTTTGAATTGTGCATCTACTTTCCTCATGGAAAATGGAAATAGTAGTGCCTAGTCTAAAACGTGGCAGATCCCCATTTGATCCTTCTAGTTAAGGGCCTATATCGTGAATGTCTTTATGTAAACTTATGGAATGTATGGTAATCAAGCACGAGTTATATTTTGGAATGAGTGATGATAAAGTGTTTTATTAGAGTGGATTTTGGAAGCGTAAAATGACATTAGATTCAGTTTTAGGTTTGGAAGATGATATTCGGGGAACAGAATTAAATAAAGATGTTGTAATAGCAGTATTTCTTGATGCTGAAAAGGGAAATGATATGGAAGGAAGGACTTTTGATTCAATTATGGAAATTGGGAGTGAGGGGGAATCGTATAGTTTTTCTGAGGTTCTTTATTTATTTGGACGGGCTGTGCAAGTACGGGTCGGCATGTTATGTTTGTGTTTGTACGTAATAGAGAATGGCATGCCACAAGGCAGTATTTGTAGCCCTTCATTATTTAATATTATGATTAATGATATTTTCTCTGAGATGGGTAAATCACAATATACAGATGACGTAGCTTTATAGATTAGAGGTATTAATTGCAATTTACAATTAATAGGTCAAACAGTGGACAGATTGATGAGTATTTTAAGCTTTCAGTCGTTAAAACACATTACGTGGTTTACAAACAGCATTAATACACTTGCACTTGATTTTAAATTATATGATAACTATCTTGAGGAAGTGTCAGTGGTAAGATTTCTCAGTACGTGGATGGATAATAAGCTGACATGGAAGCACCTATCAGTGAAATATTTGATAAATGTAAAGGAGCTTCAAATCTCCTCAGGCATCTATGTGCGTATTCCTGGGTGCAAAATGAAAATTTTGTTGACCAATTATATTTGTTTAATTTGATCTGTTCTTGATTATCGCCGTGTGGTTTATGAATCAGCTTCATCCTCAAATTAAAAATATTTGTATGTGATACAATTACAGTCTTTAAGATTGTTTTCTGGTGCAGTAATGTCGTTTCCTCTTTTGGCTTTACTGATTGCAATGGGACAATTGTCCTCAAAGTAACAGAGGATCAAGTTGATGTCAACATACTGGATTAATTTGCGGGGGCAAGGAAATGATCTTCCTGTTAAAGGTGTGCTGGAGGACGGTTGGGGACATCACAAGAAGAGTGTTTTTTTTTTTTGTTTTGGGTGGCTGTGTTCTTTCCACGCTGGGAATATGAGTGTATTTGATGATACAATGTTTCCCACTGTAGCTTTCTCTGTAACCCCACCTTGTTTTTTCCAATGGCTTCAGTTGATTGTAGGAGACACGATCGGCTTCGGTTCTGCCTGAGAGTCTGTTGGTTCATCAATATATTAATGAATGTTATTATCATACAGTAACATTTTTACAGATAAATCAAAATATGTTAGCTGGGGATGTTGGTGTGGCTGTTATTGTGTGCCTGAATTGCAGGTAATGATAAAGAAATTACTTATAGTCATTTATCAGCATAGAAAGCAGAATTCTTTGCCAACCGTTTAGCCTCACAGTGGATGGAGGAAATCGGTCCTTATAATTTGCTCGGAATACATTACGGTTTTGATGAACCTTAAACAGGTCATTCTGGCAGTAGGTCCGATTGACTGTTGAAAACTCCTCAAACGGTATTTCACATATAAAGCAAACACGAGGAAATCTCCAGGTGCTGGAAACTCAAACAACAACACACAAAACAAACAAAACAACAACACAGCCTGGCCTGCTGTGTTCCACCAACATTTTGTGTGTGTTCTTGTTTTCATATATAACGTTTGATTTAGATGTCTGCACATTATGCTTCATTATGCCTTATATCTAATTGGAAAACTTCCTTCTGTGTCGTGTACATTTTGTGATTATGAAACCGTCGAAACACATACTATTTCAATGTGAAGCGTACAAGGCTGAAGAAAAATCAAATGTAGTCTTCAGTATAATCTTTGCGAGGGTAGATAGTTTTCAGAGAAAAACTTTATTAAATTATGGGACTGACTTTAAATTAATTCACAGTTTGAGCTGGAAAAGGCGTGTAATAATTGTGTTAAACCTAAGGAAATGGCATATAAGGTAGCAAAGGTGAGTGGGATGTTGGATTATTGGGATGCACTTAAAATCACACAAAAGGCAACGAAAAAAGCCATAAGAATGGTCAAGACGAAATATGAGGGCAAACTGGCGAATAATATAAATCAGGATACTAATAGTTTAGTTTTCAGTTACATGAAGAGTGAAAGGGAGATGAGAGTTGATACTAGACCACTGGAAAATGATGCTGGTGAAGTAGTAATGGGGGACAAAGAAATGGCATATGAACTTAATGAACAATCTTCACTGTCTTCCGGTCAGCACCGCCCCCACTTGTCCCATTTAACCTGTCTCATTACGGGTGGACGTTAGGACCCAGGGGAGTTCAGGACCCAACTGCTGCTGAATCCCCGGTGTTTCTGTTCGGTTGACGGATGCGGTGAACGAGTTAAAATTAATCGATCGACAATTCTCATGTCGTGTTTCTTTCACTCCATAGAACCATAGAACACTGCAGCACAGAAAACAGGCCATGCACTTTCTGTCTGTGCGGAAACTTTATTCCGCTGGTCCCATTGACCTGCACCCATTCCGTAACCCTCCAGACCTCTCCCATCCATGTATCTATCCAATTTATTCTCAAAACTTAAGAGTGAGCCCGCATTCACCATGTCAGATGGCAGCTCGTTCCACACTCCCACCACTCTCTGAAAAAGTTCCTGCTCATGTTCCCCCTAAAACTTTCCCCTTTCACCCTAAAGCCATGTCCTCTCGTATTTATCGTTCCTAATCTATATGAAAGGAACCTACTTGCATTTACTGTCTATACATCCCATAATTTTGTAAACCTCTATCAAATCCCCCCTCATTCTTCTACGCTTCAAGGAATAAAGTCCTAACCTGTTCAATCTTTCCCTGTAACTCAACTCCTGAAGACCTGGCAACATCCTAGTAAATCTCTGCACTCTTTCAATCTCTCCAACCTCTCCATGGATACCTCATGTCTGAACTTTCTGAACTAACCTCCCAGGTGGGACCTTGTCAAAGACCTTACTAACGTTCATTTAGACAACATCCGCAGCCTTTCCTTCACCTACTTTGTTGGTAAACTCCTCGACAAACTCTTCAAGATTCATTAAACACGATCTACCATGCACCAAGCCATACTGACTATCCTTAATCAGCCCTTGTCTGTACAAATACTTGTAAATCCGAGCTCTCAGAACAGACAGTAATTTACGTACTACTGATGTCAGGCTCACTGGCCTGTAATTATCTGGTTTACTATTGGAGCCTTTTTAAACAACGTCCAATCCTCCGGCACTGCACCCGTGGCTGAGGACATTTTAAATATTTCTGTCAGGGCCCCTGCAATTTCTACTCTAGGCTCTCTCAAGGTCCGAGAATACGTCAAGTCAGGCCCGGGGGATTTATCTACCTTTATTCGCTGTAAGGCAGCAAGCACCTCCTCCTCTTTAATCTCTGTTTGTTCCATGACAATACTGCTTGTTCCCCTTCCTTCCATATACACTATGCCAGTTTCCTGAGTAAATACTGATGCAGAAAAAGTGTTTAAGATCTCCCCCATCTCGTGTAGCTCCACACAGAGACGACCACTCTGATCTTCTAGGGGACCAATTTTGTCACTTACAATCCACTTACTCTTAATATACTTGTAGAAACCCTTCAAGTTTACCTGCATATTATCTGCCAAAGCCACCTCATGTCTTTTTTCCTTCCTGATTTCCTTCTTTAGTATTTTCTTACATTTTCTATACTCTTCAGGTAACTCATTTGTTCTTTGTTGCCTATACAGGAAAACAGATTATCTGAACGGCGGCCGATTAGGAAAAGGGGAGGTGCATGACATGGGTGTCATTGTACACCAGTCATTGAAGGTGGGCATGCAGGTACAGCAGCTGGTGAAAAGGGCAAATGGTATGTTGGCATTCATAGCAAAATGATGTGAGTACAGGAGCAGGACGGTTCTACTGCAGTTGTACAAAGCCTTGGTGAGACTGCACCTAGAATATTGTGTGCAGTTTTGGTCCCCTAATCTAAGAAAATACATTCTTGCCATACAGGGAGTACAGAGAAGGTTCACCAGATTGATTCCTGGAATGGCTGGACTTTCATATTAAGAAAGACTGGATCGACTAGGCTTATACACACTGGAATTCTGTGGAATTCTCTGCCACAGGAAACAGTTGAGGCCGGTTCGCTGACTATATTTAAGTGGAAGTTGGATATGGCCCTTGTGGCTAAAAGAATCCGGTGGTATGGAGAGAAAGCACGTACGGGGTTCTGAGTTGGATGATCAGCCATGATCGTACTGAATGGAAGTGCAGGCTCAAAAGGGTCGAATGGCCTTCTCCTGCACCTATTTTCTATGTTTCTGTACCTGCTATACACTTGTCTCTTTTTCTTAACCAGATCACCAATATCCCTTGAAAACCAAGGTTCCCTGTGCCTGTTAACTTTGCCTTTAATCCTGGCAGGAACATGCAAACTCTGCGCTCTCAAGAGTTAGCTTCTGAAGGCCTTCCACTTACTGAACACATCCTTGCCAGGAAAAAAAAACTTATCCCAATCCACTCTTCCTAGATCCTTTTTCATTTCCACACAATTGGCCATTATCTAATTTAGAAACTCAACTCGAGGACCAGACCCATCCTTATCCATACGTAACTTGAAACTGATGACATTATGGTCAGGTATTGCATCCTCTCTCGTAGGTACCTCTATATATTGATTTAGAAAACGTTCCTGAAAACATTTCAAAACTCAAAGCTATCTAGCCCTATTACAGTTTGGGAGTCCCAATCAATACGCGGAAAGTTAAAATCCCCTACTATTTCAACTTCCTGTTTCTTACATCGGTCTACTATCTTTATACAGATTTGCTCCTCCAATTCTCTCTGACTATTGGGCGGTCTATGATACACCCCTATTAGTGTGGTCACACCTTTCCCGTTCCTCAGCTCCACCCATATGACTGTGGACAAGCCCTCCGGGCTGTCCTGTCTACGCACAGCTGTGATGTTTTCCCTGACTAGTAATGCCACTCCACCCCCTTTCATCCCTCCCCCTCTATCATGTCTGAAACAACGAATATTTCTATCATGTATAAACCTTAGGTGGGAGGTTATCTTTTTGTATTAATGTATTAAAAATGGATTATGAATTCTACCAATGGAACCTCTTACTAAAGGATTCTTATTCAAAATAGTATCCAACAAATCAGATTCTTGCATATATGGAAATTTAGATGATTATTTTTGTAAAAGTTATCTTACCTTAAGATATTGCAGAAAGTGTGTATGAGAGAATTTTTGCTAATTAACTCTTCAAAAGTCATCAATCGACCATCACAATATAAATGAAAATAAAAATAAATAAATGCAAAAAAGCAGATCCCCTTAATCACTAAAAATTAAACAACATTGGGAGAGAGAACTGAATATGACCTTTGTTAATGAAGATGGTCAATTCTTCTTTGATATGTGCCAATCAGTTTTTAGTTCAATTTAAAATTGTTCACTGTTACTATTTAACAAAGGAGAGACCATCCAAAATATTTCCTAACATAGACAATTATTGCGATAGGTACAAAACTGAAGTAGCCACTTTTTCACAAATGTTCTGGTCATGTACTTCATTAAAAACTTTTGGGAAATCTTTATTTTCTACAATTTCTAAAGCTCTGAAAATTAATTTACAACCTAATGTGCAAACCTTTGGTTTCTGTCTGGACATGCGGTCCTCGCATTACCTTTATCCTCCTCCACCTCACTATCTGCTCTAACACTCTGGTTCCCCTCCCTCTGCAAATCTTTTTTACCCTCTCCCCCCTCCCCCCACCCCCCACAGAGCAGCACTAGCAAATCTACCCGCAAAGATGTTAGTCCATCTCCAGTTCAGGGGCAAACCGGGGTCGGAACAGGCCCCACCTTCCAGGGAACAAAGCCCAATTGTCCAGAAACATGAAGCCCTCCCTCCTGCACCATCTCCTTAGCCACGTATTTAGCTGCACTCTCCGCACATTTATATTTACAGGGACATTACTCATGACGCCGCTTCCGGGACCCGACCCGTTTACTGACCAGAAACAGAACCGGAGTAGATTCTCAGCCACTGGTTCACAACCCAGGTCGCGAAGAAAGGATAAAGTTTCCCCGTGAATTTACTCCCAGTGAAAGTGTGGATATGGGACTTGGTCTCCGCGTTGTAAAATGAAACTGTCCCGGACTCGAAACTGAGATAAACTCCCACCCTCCCGGGGATGGGACCGGCAGGGAGACGGGACTCGGGGGAGGTGAGACCGAACACGTCACAATCCCGATATAGCACGTCAACAACCCGCCCGATGACCCAGAATCCGGTCTCCGGACTCAGACTAACCCGTCTTTTCCTCTCCACAGACTCTGCGGCGACTCCCAGACACCAGCGCCGATTCCCCGTCACCTCTACCTCCCAGTAATGTCTCCCCGATGTGAATCTCTCCGATCCCAGCACACAATCCCAGTATGTGAATCTCTTCCCGGCGTCAGGGAGATCCCTCCGGGTCCCGGTCCATGTCACACTCTTCCGATCCTCAGACACCGCGAGCTCCGGATGCGCCGTTTCCACATCCAGGGTGACAGAGACTGGGGGGAGAAGCAGAGAATTAGAGAGTCCCCGGGCATCCGAGGGAGACGCGGGCAGCGCGGCTCCCGGGACCGGGGGGGGGGGAGACTCGGGCAGCGCGTACCCGGACCGGGGGAAAGGCAGGAACCTTCATCGTGGTGTGAACCGACAAATGCGGACGCTGGACCGAGAGCAGAGAGACCCCTGGTCCCTGATTCATCAGACAGGGTCAACATGCTCCCTCACTCCTGCCTGTTGACCCCTGAAAGAATTTTGTGTTTCCATGAGATCTCCTCTCATTATTCGAAACTGGGAACAGAGAACACAGAGCAGTACAGCACAGGAACAGGCCCGTCATACAATTTTCTCATTCATTTGTGAGTGTGAAGTGGGGGAGTGTGATGGTTTGAGACAGTAAAGGATGTGATTATGGGAACCAATAGAGGTGAGATGAATGGCAGATTGAACCAGAACCAGGTGAGGGAGGGGTGGAAAGCCTGTGGGTGAACTGTGTGTGTAGACGTAATGAGAAGCTGGAGGGGGCAAAGATGGCAGATGATGATGACTTTGTCCCCTTTCCCACAACCCCTTTCGCCGCAGTCCATCATTAGGACAGGGGATGAATTTGCAGGAACCCTTAAGCAACACAGGTCCTGATGAAGTGTTTCAGTCTGAACCGTGGACTGTTTTCTCTTTTCCATAGAAACTTCCCGACCTGCTGTTCCCCCAACAATTTGTGTATGTTACTCTGCTTTAAATATACTCAATTATTCGGCCTCCACAGTTGCCTGTGGCAGATTCACTATCCTGTGGATAAAGGAATTCCTCCTCATCTCTGTCCTAAATGGACATCCCTATAGTCGGAGGCTGTGCTTACCGTTCTCGACCCACCCACATCCTCCCAACATCAACTCTCTCCAGACAGGTGTCAGAGAGATCTGGCGAGACCCTTCATCAGGACCTGTGTAGCTTGGATTACCAGCATCTGCAGATTTTCTTGTGTTTGATTTTTAAAGCAGAAGTTAATAAGTAAACATCTTGATTAGTCAGAGTCTCAAAAGTTATGGGGAGGAGGCGGGAGAATAGGGTAGAGGTGGATAATAAATCAGCTATTCTTCTAAACTCCGGTGAGTACAGGCCCAGAACCATCAAACACTCCTCATATGTTAACTCTTTCATTCCCGGAATTATTCTTGTGAATCTTCTGCACCCCCTCCAATGCCAGCACATGCTTTCCGATAGAAGGACCAAAACTGCTTACAGTACTCCAAGTGTGGTCTGACCAATGCCTTATAAAACCTCAGAATTATATCCTTGCTCTTGTACTCTAATCCTCTCGAAATGAAAGCAAACATTGAGTTTGCCAATCTTACCACTGACACAATTTGCAAGTTAAGCTTCAGGGAATCCTGCACAAGGACACCATGTCCGTTTACACCTCTGACTCTTGAATTTTAGCCTTGTTTACAGAATTGTCTATGCCTTTATTCCTTCGACCAAAGTCGTACCTGCCTAAGTTTCTACCTGTCAAACTCTACCTGTGCTAAAAGATCCTTATTCCGTCTCCTGCTGCATTCAAATAAGACCATAAGACAAAGCAGCAGAAGCCGGCCATTCGGCCCTTCGTATCTGCTCCGCCATTTTATCATGAGCTGATCCATTCTCCCATTTAGTCCCGCTCTCCCACTGTATCATCATGAACTTTGATGCCCTGGCTACTCAGATACCTATCAATCTCTGCCTTAAATACACCCAATGACCTGGCCTCCACAGCAGCAAGAAATTCACAGATTTACCACCCTCTACCTAAAAAGATTTCTTTGCATCTCCGTTCTGAATGGGCGCCCTTCAATTCTTAATTCATGCTCTCTCGTACTAGACTCCCCCACCATGGGAAACAACTTTGCCGCATCCACTCTGTCCATGCCTTTCAACATTCGACATGTTTCTGTGAGGCTCCTCCTCATTCTTCTAAACTCCAGGGAGTACTGGCAGACAACCAGAATGGGATCCCTTTATTCCCACTCTCTGTTCCCTGACAATCAGCCAACGCTCTATCGACGTAAGTAACTTACCCGTATTTCCATGGACTCTGATCTTGTTTAGCAGCCTCATGTGTGGCAACTTGTCAAAGGCCTTCTGAAACTCCAAATACACAAAATCCACTGCACCTCCCTTGTCTAGTCTACTTGGAATTACCTTAAAAGATTTCAATGGGTTTGTCAGGCAGGATTTTCTTTTCAGGAAACCATGCTGAGTTTGGCCTATCTTGTCATATGCCTCCAGGTACTCCGTAAACTCATCCTTGACAATTGACTCCAGAAATTTCCCAACCACTTCTCAAGCTAACAGGTCTATAACTCAGTTTTTGCTTCCTTGCCCCTTTATTAAATACCAGAGTGGCATTTACAATCTTCCACTCCTCCGGAACCATGCCAGAATCTATTGACTTTTGAACGATCATTGCTAATGCCTCTGTGATCTCCACAGCTACTTCCTTCAAAACACAAGAGTGCATTCCATCTGGTCCTGGAGATTTATCTACCCTTAGAATATTCAGCTTCCTGAGTACTTTCTCTGTCGTAATTGTGACTGCGCACACTTCTCTTCCCTGACACCCTTGAGTGTCCGGTATACTGCTGATATCTTCCTCAGTGAGGACTGATGCAAATACTCATTCAGCTCCACAGGCATCTCCTTATCTCCCATTACAATTTCTCCAGCATCATTTTCTATCGGTCCTATATCCACTGTCACCTGTTTTTTACTCTTTATGTACTTGAAAAAGCTTTCAGTATCTTCTTTGATACGATTTGCTAGCTTCCTTTTATAGATAATCTTTTCCCTCATCATGGCCTTCTTAGTTTCCTTTAGTAAGCTTTTAAAAACTTCCCAATCCGCACTGTCTAGTATCGGTTCCTTCACCTCAATCTCTCTGATCACCTCTGGGTCATTACACAATATCCAATCCAGTACCTCTGATCCCCTAGTGGGCTCAACAACAAGCCATCTCGTAGACATTCTTCAAATTCTCTGTCTTGAGATCCAGTGTCGACCTGATTTTCCCAATCCACTCGCATGTTAAAATCCCCCACAATTATCACAACACTGCCCTTCTGGCAAGCCTTTTCTATTTCCTGTTGTAATTTGTAGTCCACCTCACTGCAGCTGTTAGGAGGCCTGTATATAACTGCCATCACAGTCCTTTTACCCCTGCGATTTCTTAGCTCAACCCAGAAAGATTCTGCACTTCTGATCCTATGTAACCTCTTTCTAATGATTTAATATCATTTCTTACCAATAAAGCCACGCCATCCCCTCTGCCTACCTGCCTATCCTTCCGATACACCGTGTATCCTTGAACATTCAGCTCTCTGAGACATGCATCCTTTAGCCACGTCTCAGTGATGGCCTCAAAATTATACCTGCCAATCTAGCTGTACGACAAGATCAACCACCTTATTCCTTATGCTGTGTGTATTTAAATATAACACCTTAAGTCCAGTATTTGGTACTGTTCGCATTGATTGCACTGCAACTCATCCCAGTGGCTGTAAATTTGCCCCATTACCTGCCTGTCCTTCCTGACATCCTTACTGATCACTATCGTAGATTTATTTCTGTTTTCCCCCTCCTCCACTCTATCATTCCGGTTTACCATCCCCCTGCCAAATTAGTTTAAACCCTCCCTAACAGCTCTATTAAACATTCCCACTATGGTTCAGGTGTAACCTGTCCTTTTTGAACAGGTAATACTTCCCCCTGAAAGGATTCCAATGATCCAAGAATCTGAAGCCCTGCCCCCTGCACCAGTCTCTCAGCCACGCATTCATCTGCCTGATCCTACTATTTTTGCCCTCACTAGCACGTGGCACAGTTAGCAATCCTGAGATTATTACCCTAGAGGTCGTGCTTCTCAGCTTCATTCCTAACT
The DNA here is from genome assembly GCF_030144855.1 of Hypanus sabinus. Classification (NCBI taxonomy): domain Eukaryota; kingdom Metazoa; phylum Chordata; class Chondrichthyes; order Myliobatiformes; family Dasyatidae; genus Hypanus; species Hypanus sabinus. Next base: position 26,926 of record NW_026778992.1, read on the forward strand.
CCCGGAAATCTCTATTCAGGACCTCCTCCCTTTTCCTCTCTATGTCATTGGTACCAACATGTACCTTGACAGCTGGCTGCTCGTCATCTCCCTTCAGAATATCCTGGACCTAATCCGAGACATCCCGTACCCTGGCACCTGGCAGGTAAAACACCATGCGGGTATCTCTACCAGGCTCACATAATCTCCTGTCTGTTCCCCTGACTATGGAATCCCCTATGACTACCGCATTCCTCTTCCCCTGCTTCCCTCCTGCACAACAGCGCAGGCTCAGTGCCAGAGACCCGGTCACCGTGGCCGTCCCCTGTCAGGTCATCCCCCTCAACAGCATCCAAAACGATATACTTGTTGCTGAGGGGGGCAGCCACAGGGGTGGTCTCCACTATCCGGGCATTTCCCTTCCCTCTCCTGACAGTCACCCAGTTTTCTGACCCCTGTAGCCTGGGGATGATTCCCTCCCTGTAGCTCCTGTCTATCACCTCTTCATTTTCTCTAATAAGCAGTAGGTCATCAAGCTGCAGCTCCAGATCCCTAACATGGTCTCCGAGGAGCCGAATCTCGGTGTACCTGACGCAGATGTGGCTAGCAGGGAGGCTGGAGGTCTGCAGACATGTTACCTAACCCTGCAGACATACTACCTAATTCTACAGGAATGAAACAAAGAAAGATAGGTCTACTCACCCACTTACTTCGCCAAACCGCAAAACAGTTTTTAAACCGTTAGCTAATGTGCCCTGCTGTTCCCCCGTCCGTCGGGCCGATTTGCCAAGGGGAGAAAAAGAGTCGGTTCCTCGCTCTCCCCTCTTCCCGTTACCACCTAAGCCCGTTGAGCCAAAGCCCTACACTCTGCTGCCACCCACTCCGCTGCCCGCTGTATAGGGTGGTCATCTTTTTAAACTCTCCGCGCTGTCCTGCACAGACTTGCCGTTCTTGTACGCAAAGTTTTTTTAAAAACTGCCTTTCTTCAGAATTTAGCTGCTTCGCCGCCCTTCTTGTCCCAATCTAAAAAACCACCTTCAGTCCTGTATTCATCAGCCTATTCCACACTGTCCACATGAAATTCAGCAAGGCCTTTGATGTCGATGATAGACCACACTTGGAGTATTGTCTGCATTTCCGGTTCCCGAATATGGGGAGGATGTCATTACACTGGACAGGAGGTTTCAGTCGAATGTTACCAGGACTGGGGGCTCGGGTTAAAAGCAGAGAGTGGATAAGCTTGGGCTATTCAGCTGTGGTGTAGGATGTTCAGGTATGAACCCTTATCGAGGTAAATAATTCATAAGGACCTTAAATAAAGTTTCTTTTTTCCAAGAAATGGGAGTACAGAACTAGAGGCCTCAGATTGAAAGTGAGATGGGAAATTTTTATGAGTTGTCTATCGGGTAACATTCTCATAGAGAGGGCGGTTGGTAAACGGAATTTGCCCTCAGACGCTGTCGAAACAGGTAAATATAAAATATATTAAAATAAATTTGGGCCGGTACACAGATGGAAAATGGTTAGAAGGTTGTAAACACACACAACTGGGCCATGCTCAAGAAAACATCTTAGTCTTGCAAATTTATGAAGTGGGCCGTGAGTTCAACATCCATCAAACCCTCCCAGATCATCCTCCTGAGGAATCTCACCCCGGAGTCTGTCTGTGAAGTGTTGATGTGACGTCACGTCAGAGGGCAGCTCAGTGCCAGAGAACAGACAGACTGGATAAGGACGGCAGATTTCAATCCTAAGTGGGAATTTGTGCCATTTTCTGTGCCCGTGTGTCACACTCTGATAGTATATCCGTGTGTGTGTGTTTGTGTGTGTGTTTGTGTGTGTGTGTGTGTAAGTATCCGTGTGGTGTCTATAATACACATTGAAGGACAGTGTGGTGCACGTTGAAGCATTTGTATGTTGCAGTGAGTCATCACATGTCTGGTGTGTGTTGTCAATGTGTCACACGTGATTGAGTTGTTTAAATGGCTGTCTCTGAAGAGATTGGTTTCCAGGTTATTGAGGGAAATAACAACGTACGTTGCTGAGGCTCTGACTACAATCTGCCAGTCCTTCCTGTGTATGTGTGTGAGGGAGGTTTGTCAGGCCGGTTATGCTGTGTGTGCCGGTCCCGAGATGAAATCTTGACCCATGTAAATGCTTGTTGTTGTGTCCGAGCTCATTCTCACAATGATTCAATGTAGTGGTCTGATCACCATAAGACATAGGAGCAGAATTAGGCCATTTGCCTATCGAGTCTACTCCGCCATTCAATCATGGCTGATCTTTTTTTCCCTCCATAGCCCCACTCCCTGGTCTTCTCCCCGTAACATTTGATGCTGTTCAATCTCGAACCTATCAAGCTCTGCCTTAAATACACCCAACAGGTTTCGCAAATTCACCATCTGCTGGCACAAATTTCTCTACATCTGTTTTAAATAGACGCCCCTCTATCTTGAGGCTCTGCCCTCTTGTCCTAAACACTGCCCTGGGAAACATCCTTTCAACATCTACTCTGTCTAGGCCTTTCAACATTTGAAAGGTTTCAAGGAGATCCTCCCTCATCTTTCTAAATTCCAGCGAGTACAGACACAGAGCTATCAAACGTTCCTCGTATGATAACACTTTCATTCCTGGAATCATCCTTATGAAATGAATCCTCTCCAATGCCAGCACATCTTCTCTTAGATGAGGAGCCCAAAATTGTTCACAATACTCAAGGTGAGGCTTCACCAGTGCCTTATAAAGCCTCAGCATCACATCTCTGCTCTTGAATTGAATGCTAATATTGGATTTGCCTTCCTCACCACTGACTCTATCTGCAAGTTAACTTTTAGTGTGTTCTGCAGAATGACTGCTAAGTCCATTTACATCTCAGCTTTTTGGGTTTTCTCCCCATCTGAAAAAAAAATCTGCACATTATTTCGACGACCACAGTGCATGGCCGTGCATTTTCCAACATTGTATATCACTTGCCACTTCCCTTCCCATTCTCTTCATTCATGTCCAGCCTAACTGTTTCCTCAACACTACCGGCCCCTCCGCCAATCTTTGTATCATATGAAAACTTGGAAACAAAGCCGTCTACCCTAGGACGAGAGGGGATGACACCAGGACTGAAGGACGTCCTTTTACAACTGAGATGCAGAGAAATTACTTTAGTCAGTGTGTGGAAAATCTGTGGAATTTGTTGCTACAAGTGGCTGTTCAGGCCAAGTCATATTTAAGGCAGAGATAGATAGGTTCTTGATTAGTCAGGTCATCAAAGGGTATGGGGTGAAAGCAGGGGAGTGGGGATGACTGAAGAATTGGATCTGCCCATGACTGAATGGTGGAGCAGACTTGATGGGCCGAACGACCTATTTCTGCTCCTATATCTTATAGTTTATTCCATCAGCTAAATCTTGATATATAGCGTAAAATGAAGGTGTCCTAACACTGACCCCTGTGGAACATGAGTCACTGGCAGCCAAATAGAAATGGATAACTTTACTCTCATTCGCTGTTCCCTACCAATCAGCCAATCTTCTAACCATGCCTTTAACTTTTCTGTAATACCCTGCCCTCTTAACCTGGTTACCACCATCATGTCACGGCACCTTGTCAAAGGCCTTTGACAACATCCTCTGCAACCCCTTTATCTATCCTGCTTGTAATCTCCTCAAAGAATCCCAACAGGTTTGTCAGGCAGGATATTCCCTTAACGAAGCCATGCTGACTTGTCCTATCTTGTCCAGTGTCACCAAGTATTCCATAACCACATACGTAACAATTGACTCCAATTTCTTCCCAACCACAGAGATGAGGCTAACTGGTCAATAATTTCCTTTCTGTTGCCTTCCTCCTTACTTAAAGAGCTAAGTAACATTTGCCATTTTCCAGTCCTCTGGCACCATGGCAGTGTCCAATGATTTTTGCAAGATCATTTGAAATGCCTCCATAATTTCTACTGCGACCACTTTCAGAACACTAGGGTGCAGTTCATCTGGTCCGGGTGACTTATGCACCTTTAGGTCTTTCAGCTTTTTGAGCTCCTTCTTCCTTGTAACAGTAACTGCACTCACTTCTCTTCCCTCGCACTCTTCAACACCGGGCACAGTGCTAGTGTCTTCCACGGTGAAGACTGGTGCAAAATATTTGGTTTATCTGTCATCTCTTTATCCGGTGTTATTATATATCCAGCCTCATTTTCCAGCTGTTCTATATCCACTCTCACCTCTGCTTTATTTCTTTACAATCCTTGAAAAATAATTTGATATCATTTGCTAACTTGTTTTACAAAGACCGCAGAGTGAAAAGGGCTTGTAGGATCATTGGAGATCAGAGTCACCCCAACCACAAACTGTACCAGTTGCTACCATCCGGGATACGGTACCATATAACCATATAACAATCACAGCACGGAAACAGGCCATCTTGGCTCTCCTAGTCCGTGCCGAACCCTTAATCTCACCTAGTCCCACCTACCCGCACTCAGCCCATAACCCTCCACTCCTTTCCTGTCCATATACCTATCCAATGTTACCTTAAATGACACAACTGAACTGGCCTCGACTACTTCTACAGGAAACTCATTCCACACAGCTATCACTCTTTGAGTAAAGAAATACCCCCTCGTGTTTCCCTTAAACTTCTGCCCCCTAACTCTCAAATCATGTCCTCTGGTTTGAATCTCCCCTACTCTCAATGGAAACAGCCTGTTCACGTCAGCTCTATCTATCCCTCTCAAAATTTTAAATACCTCGATCAAATCCCCCCTCAACCTTCTACGCTCCAATGAATAGAGACCTAACTTGTTCAACCTTTCTCTGTAACTTAATTGCTGAAACCCAGGTAACATCCTAGTAAAAACCCAGGTAACATCCTAGTAAAGCAGCATAAAAGCCAGGAGCAACAGTCTCCGGGACAGCTTCTTCAACCAGGCCATCAGACTGATTAACTCATGCTGACACAACTATATTCCTGTGTTATATTGACCAGCATGTTGTACATATAATTCATCATAAATTACTATAAATTGCACATTGCCCATTTAGATGGAGACCTAACGTAAAGATTTTTCATGCTGATGTATATGAAGAATGTAAGTAACAAAGTCAATTCAATTCAAATCAATTTCTTGTTTATTTTTACTCACCCAATCATTCTTTTAGTTCCTTTCTGTTGCTATTTAAAAGCTTCCCAATCCTGCGTCTTCCTACTAATTTTTGTTTAGCTGTATGTCCTCTCTTTTGCTTTCACAATCACTTGTCTTCCCTTGTCAGCCACGGTTTTACTATTTTGCCATTTTAGTATTTATTTATTTTTGGAATACATCTATCCTACACCTTCCTCATTTTCCCAGAAACTGACACCATTTCTGCTCTGCTCTCATCCCTGCCAGCATCTCCTTCCAATTTGCTTTGGCCAACTCCTCTCTCACCACTGTAATTTCTTTCACTTCTCTGAAATGCTGCAATGTCAGACTTTACTTTCTCCTTATCAAATTTCATGTTGAACTCAGTCACGTTGTGAGCACTGCTTCCTAAGGTTTCTTTTAACTACTCACCTCTGGTTCAATACATCACACCGTATCTAGTGGAGCTGCTCCCCGAGCCTACTGGAGCCATGACATTGCATTCAACAAACTCACTCTCTTGAGATCCTTTACCAACCTGACTTTCCCAATTGACCTGCATGTTGAAATCTCCCATGATGATCATAACATTGTCCTTTCCATCAGCCTTTTCTATTTCCAGTTGTAATCTGTGGGTCTCAACCCATTGACTGTTGGAAGGCCTGTATATGACTAATGTCAGTGTCATTTTTACTTTTGCAGTTCCTTACCTCAACCTACAAGGATTCAACATCTTCCAATCCTATGTCCTATTACCAGCAGAGCCACACCACCCCCTCACCCGACCTTCCTATACCACCGATACATTGTGTAACCGTGAACATTCAGCTCCCAACTACAACCATCCTTCAGCCACGATTCCGTGATGGCCACAACATCATACCTGACGATCTGTAATCGAGCAACAAGATCATCCACCTTGTTTCTCATACTCCATGCATTGAGATATAACACTTTGTGTACTGTATCTGCTACCATTTTTAATTCTGCATCTCTAATGCACTGATAGTCACCCTGCTGGCTGCCATTTTGTCCTCTCATCTGTCCGCCTTATCTGACAGTCTGACTGCACCCTATCTTTCAATTTTTTACCGTCAGTCCTATCCCTTCACTCCAATTCCCTACCCGACCCCCAACAAATTCGTTTAAACCTCTCTGAGAATCTGTCTCCCTCAGGTCCAGGTGCAACCCATTCCTTTTGAGCAGGTCATTCCTCTTCCCGAAGAGATCCTAATGATCCAAAAATCTGAAAACATACCCCCTGCACCAGCTTCTCAGCCATCTTTAATCTGCTAAATTATCCTGTTTCCATCCTCATGAGCACGTGGCACAGGCAGCAATCCATAAATTACAACCATGGAGGTGCTGCTTCTGAGCTTTCTACCAAGCTATCCAAATTCTATTTTCAGGACCTCTTTGCTTTTACTTCCTATGTAATTGGTACCAAGTTGCAAAATGATATCTGGCTCTTGACCTTCCCTCTCCATAATGCTGCAGACACGATTCGAGACATCACTGACCCTGGCACCCAGGAGGCAACATAACATTCAGGTAGCCCCTTCACATCCACAGATTCTACTGTCTGTTCCCCTGACGATTGAGTCACCTGTCACTATAGCTCCCCGCTTCTCCATCTGACATCAGTGAGAGTTGCGGGTTCAGGAGGGGAGGGGGGGGGGTGAAGACCTGTGTCGTTCAGAGTCTGCACTCACAGTGCACGAAGGACTTGTGTATTTCCCTGACAATCCCGGTCACCACACTGATACCCGCTTTTATTCCCTACAATATCATCAAGTCAGTATTAAATTCCCAACTCCTGTGGTAGGATTCAAGCGCATGTCTTGGTGCGTTAGTGCATTTGCCTGGGATCAGGACACAGTGGTTTATCTGCCAGTCCCGTGTATTGGTTGTATTGTGACCCTGTGCTGGAGTGTTCAGGGGTCTGACATCTCCAGCTGACCGTGCGACAGAGATGCCACCCGGTCGGTGCCGTTGATGTGGAAAAAAACTTCAGTTCCCTTTCAGCCCATTATTACAGCCAATCTTTGCCTCAGATGTAACTTGATTGTGTCTCATAAACAAGTAGAAATGAATCTTTGTAAGTTTTACCTCGGTTAATAGCATCAAGTGTTTCTTTCAGCACTGTTTTCAACAAATAGAGGTGCTCAAATTTTTCAACCGGTAGGGCCTCATCTGTCACAGACAATTCCTGGACATTGTCACTGATTCTGTAAATATTAAACTGCTGGTGATGAACTGGAATTTTGAAATATTTCACAAATCCATACAGGGTAAGAGTAAAGAACATGTCCTACCTCCTGTTCTGATGAGCTTCCTCCTGAAATAATAAAACACGAATCTGATTAGACTTTCTGTCCACATCATGAATTTCATCCAGATCATTAAAAGGTGTTGAAAATTCCCACTCCCACAGTCACAAGCACACACCAGCAATATAGAACAACGGGGAAAATTACAGGGAAAGTTGCTGAAAGTTAGACCATTACTGAGAGGATGGAACTGACAGGAGAGACAGGACGGGCTGTGCATTATATCTGGATCAGAGGTGAGAATGATAAAATGGGAGAATTGAAGATTAGTGATGGATTTGATTGCGCGAAGGTGGAAAAAGTACCTCATTATGGCGAACACGATAGGACACTGGTGCTTGGAAGTAGCACGGTGGAGATGTCGGGTAAGTGTTTTGGAATGGGTGGAATGAGCTGCCGGCAACGAAGGTGGATGCGGATGCGATACTGTCTTTCAAGAGACTCCTACACAGGTACATGGAGCTTAGAAAAATAGAGAGCTATGGCTGACCCGAGGTGATTTCTAAAGTAAGTAGATGCTCGACACAGCATTATGGGCCAAAGAGACTGTATTGTGCTGTAGGTTTTCTTTGTTTTTATGTTTCTACTTATGGGGAGACCTTCAGTCAAAGTTAAAATGCCAGGAGGTTTTAATAAATCCCACAAGAAATTTAGTGAAGAGGCTGTAGAACTCAGTGCCACAGTAGTAGTTGAAATGGAACAGCAGAGAATGAATGTAATAGGGAGGCTGAATAAACACGTGAGGAACCAGGGAGTTGGGGCATTGTTGCTGGGTGCGGTGAGGAGGTGGCAGGAGGATTGCGGCTGAGGGGAAATTGATAGAAGATGGACTGAATGGCCTGCTCATGACGGAGAATGGGACACAATCCCATGTAAAACTAATTCGAAAAAGTAGAGACAGTGAAAGATTCCGTAATCTGATGGAAACTGGATATGGAGGATAAGTCTGATGTGTGGGTCAAATTATTTTTTCTCACTCATTGACCGCACACCCACCGCACCAGACACACTCACAGCCTGTGACTGGAACTGGGTATTAATGGAATTTTAGAGGATATTTAATGTGGTAATTAAGGAGACAATCAGAAGCTCTGTGTTATGATCGGAGTAAATAATTTCAGAGAATATTGCATTCTGTCCGGGGATGTACAGAACTTGTGGAAGACCAGTTTTGGGGAAACAACAACCCTGAATAATTGCATCAATTGTCTGGTGAGAAACAGTTTACTGCCATTTGTAAATGCTGTGTGTAGGAGCAACACGTCTGTTTTCTGTCTGCGTTGTATTCTGTGTTATGTGTTTATTACGATAACCGGTCAGGCGAGTGGGGACATGGTAAAAGTGAAGGGAATAAGTTACGTATTCGTACTTTGCTCGGGGCTGTTTTGAGCCTGGGACTGGCAGAGGCCTTATCTTTTGTTGACCGATTAATTGCAGTTTAATTTACGATTTATTATGCTGAAATGTCATCGCTTAAATATTGTATATTGCTGATAAAGGATCGAATATCAATCTCCGATATTTAGAATGTCATTAGCGGAGTGATTGGAGGTTCGTCATGCAAGGAGAAAACTCTGTGTGAGGACACCAGCAGCGGCAATTGATCTGGTAGAATTGGCCGCTGTGCTGTGTTTATTTCAAATTTATTTGAACCGCACTGTTCATTTAGCTCAATTTGACAGAAATATATTGAAATGTAATCCCTCACCTTGAGAAACATCACACTGTCTTTTTGATCCATCTGTTCCTTTAACTTAGTGATTTCCTCCTGAATAATCTTTATATTCCCTTGAATCAGTCGAAGATTTTTCCGCATTGGATTTAGAATCCTCTCCTCTTCCGTCCTGAGATCCCTGAGTAAACTCTGCTCTTTCTCTGTGATAATCTGGCGCAGTTCAGCAAACTGGGATGTGATGTGGGTCTGAACGCTGTGTGACTGTTTCTGTCGAATGAAAGGTGATGATTAGTTTACTGCATTGCTGTGTTGTATTTGCTTATGACATAAAAGTGACTGTTCGGTCCATACTACTTCTGAGACATTCCCGTCAACCACTTCCCCTCACATTTTTCTGAAACTTATTCTCCCTCGGTGACCTATTAACTCCCAGATGATTCGCATCACTCTCCCCACCTTCACATGGTTAACTGTAATTAACCATTCATCCAGCACGTCCTTGGAATGTGTCTGAAACTGTCATGAACACAGGGAGAACATGCAAACTCCACACAGACAGCAGCAGAGGTCAGGATCGAACCCAGGTCACTGGAGCTGGGATACTCTGCTATTCGGCACTAAAGGGAGCAAAACCCGACAGTAATATCAGAAATTCCGCTCAGGAAGCCTCACCTGAACTTCGGAAATCTTCTCTTTCTGTTGCTGCTCCTTTTCCTGGAAGTCAGATTTCTTTTTTGTGAGAGAGTCTAAGGAAGATTTTAGATGATCCTGGAAGTCAGAGAGTGAAGGAAATAGAAACAAAGATGCATCAAAATAAACAGGTGATCAAACCCGATTATCACACAAAATGCCGGAGGAACTCAGTGAGTCAGGCAGCATCTATTCAGGGGAAATAAACAGTCGGTGTTTCGGGATGAGACCCTTCATTAGGACTGGGAAGGAATGGGACAGATGCCAGAATAAAAATGTTGGGGACGAGAACCAGCTGACATGTGACGGGTGAGACAACGTGACGGGGAACGTGGGTGAGGGTGATGAAGTGAGAAGCTGGAAGAGGTAAATGGCTGCAGAAGAAGGAATCTAATACGAGAGGACAATTGACCATGGAAGAAACGGGAGGAACTGGGCTGTTTGCGGCCCGAATGGTGACGACGGAGGAGGTTAGGAGTCAGGTGTAGCACTTGTCCCGCTTGCAAGTGTCAGTGCCAGGAGAGAGATCAGTGGGGAGGAGCAAGTGGATCAGGGCGATACAGGACGCGGACTTCGATCCGAATAGAGAGCGGAGAGCAGCGGGGTGCGGAGGTGGACTGTGGGGCGGAGAGACGCTAGAATCCCGTTGGAAGTGGCAGAAGTTCCAGAGAGTTATCTGTTAGTTATTGAGGCTCGTGTGATGATATATAGGACAAAGGAAATATTTAAGTATTAAACTAACGTTAGTTTTTACCTTGTAGATTTTAACAGCTCCTTTAATCGGCCTGAAGCAGTGCTCTCTGTGTTCCTCCGCCACTGCACAGATCATACAGATCAGTGCCTTGTCCGTTTCACAAAACAGCTTCAATTCTTCCTCATGTTCCTCGCAGTGACGTTTACTTTCCTTCCCTTTCGGATTCAGGTTTAGATTTCGAGCTTTTTCAGCCAGATTTGCTAAGGCGCGATTCACCCTGAGGGTGCGGTCAGCAAACTCCTCTCTACATTCCGGGCAGGGGTTTCTCTCTTCCATTTCCCAACACCGTGTGATACAAGAGCGACAGAAGTTGTGTCCGCACTCCAGTATAACCGGATCGGTGAAGAAATCCAGGCAGACGGAACAATTTACCTGCTCGCTCAAACTCTCGGTCTCTCCTTTCGAAGCCATGTTAACTCCCGGCACTTCCTGATTCAGAATGCTTTCATTTTCGGGGAGCTGCTGATACCCTGCAGTACCGCGATTGTCCACTACGCGCGCTGCAGACTCGGGGAATCACACAACACACCCACAATGCTGGTGGAACACAGCAGGCCTGGCAGCATCTGTAGGGAGAAGCACTGTCGACGTTTCGGGCCGAGACCCTTCGTCAGGACAGCTGGTGTGTTATACTGTGTCCGGTGCTCCCGGTGTGACCTTTTATATATTGGTCAGACCCAACGCAGACTGGGAGATCGTTTCGCTGAACACCTACGCTCGGTCCACCAGAGAAAGCAAGATCTCCCAGTGGCCACACATTTTAATTCCACGTCCCATTCCCCTTCTGATATGTCTATCCATGGACTTCTCTACTGTTAAGGTGAAGCCACATTCAGGTTGGAGGAACAACATCTGGGTAGCCTCCAACCTGGTGGCATAAATATTGACCTCTCAATTCCGTTAATGCCCCTCCTCCCCTTTTTACCATATTTCCCTGACATATATGACATCCCTGACATATTTAGTTGTTTGTTTTTTTTTAACTCTCTCTGACCATCACTCTGCCTGTTCTCCATCTCCCACTGGTGCTCTCCCCCTCCCCCTTTCTTTCTGGCAAGGCCTCCCGTCCCATGATCCTTTCCCTTCTCCAGCTTTGTTTCCCTTTTGCCAATCACCTTTCCAGCTCTTAGCTTCACCCCACCCCCTCCGGTCTTCGCTTATCATTTCGCATTTCTCCCTCCCCCTCCTACTTTTAAATCTCTTAATAGCTTTCCTTTCAGTTAGTCCTGTTGAAGGGGCTCAGCCCGAAACGTCGACAGTGCTTCTCCCTATAGATGCTGCCTGGCCTGCTGTGTTCCATCAGCATTTTGTGTGTGTTGCTTGAATTTAAAGCATCTGCAGATTTCCTCGTGTTTGCTCAGGAAATCAACATGGTTTTGCTGAATGTGTTCAGTGGAAATTCTGGCCCTTTCTATGTGTAGTTTTGGATCAAAAGCACATTAAACAGACAACAGATAAGAAAACGAGGCCGTGGACTGTCTAAGCCCGGCTACGAGTGGAGGAGCTACCAACCCATCTCGTAAAAACCTAATGCAACAAAAACGTCAGCAGGCATGCAGCAAAGATCAGACTGGGAGGTACCTCTCGCCGCCAGGCAGGTGAGGTCTTGGTGCCTGTTGTTGAGATCTGGTGATGAGGCATTCTGCCAGATGGTCTGGACGGTCTGCTCAGGGAACCACTCCACTGTGTCCATCCAGTCCTTCTCCTGCGGTAACTGCAGGACATTCCGTGCTGACCACTGTCTGGTGTTCTTGTGGTCAAAGCTGCTGGTCTGAAAGAACTGTATGAACTGTCATCAATTTCATTAACACAAGGTTCACATGGAGAAGCTTCCTGATTGAGACAGACACAGTCTCACAGGGTATTTACAGGGTAGGGGCAGGAATCATGATTCACCTGGCTAGGCAGTGGAACCAGGGATCACAGACTCAAAACCCGACATCACCTCAGCAGGACTGAGATGAGGAGAAATTTCCCCAACACAGTGCGATGAATATTTGGAGTTTTCTCCACAAGTTTTCTAAATTAAACGGACATATTTAGGGGCTCGGCGATGTTGGAAACGTTGCAGGAAAGTGGCGCTGAGTTCAAAGATCAGCCATGTTCTGAGTGAGGGGCAGAACAGCGCAACGGGCCGAACGGCAACGCCTGCTCCTGTTTCTTATTTTCTAAGACACGATCTGACTTTTGCGCCTTGTTCTCCCTTGGCCTTCAGCCTGTCGGACTGCACAGGGGAGCGGTGAGAGCTCCGGAGATCCATCAGCAGCCGCTGCGGTTATTTCATGCTCTCGTTATTTATCGCTGTTTCTCCACTCTGGCTGATCTTGCACTGCCTGCTTCTGTTATCGTTACTTTTTCTAAGTATGTCAGCAGGAAAATGCTTCTCGGGCTGTATGTGGTGACTTATCTGTACTCTGGTAATTGGAGTTTGGAACCGGGACCGAGTGAGACCGGAGACCGAGAGCTGCACCTCGGGTTTCGGCTGCACCACCGGCAGGTCGTGAATCCTTTCGAAGGCAAAGCTGAAGAGACTGGCGGAGTCTCACGCCTTTCCCCGCCGAGGATCGGGGCATATTGTCTGGAGTTGTCTCCCAGACCCGTTCCTTACTGCTGGGAGACTGGAGCAGTCCCGCAGCGGCTGCCGATGGATCTCCGGAGCTCTCACCGCTCCCCTGTGCAATCGGAATGGTCGAAAACAAAGGAAAAACAAGGCGCAAAGGTAAACTCGTGCTTTAGAAAATAGGAAACAGGAGTATGCGTGGCCATTCGGCCCGTTGCACCTATTCTACTCTTTCCTCACAATAGTCCTGATCTTCGACAACAGCGCCACTTTCCTGCAACGTTCCCATCATCGGTGAGCCCCTAAATTTGACTTTAAATTTAGAAGACTTTAAATTTGACTTTAAATATTCCAAATATTCACTACAACCTGGGAGAGGAAATTTTTCCGGATCTCAGCCTTGCTGAGGTGACCTCGGATTTTGAGCCTGTAAACCCTTGTGCAATTCCTTACCCAAACCCCGGCCAGGGAAAACATCATTCCTGCCCCTACCCTGTCAATACCATGTGAATCTGCGCCTGTTTCAGTCAGACCACCTCTTATTTCTCGCGTTTTGAGACAGGCCCAGTCATTGTACTCCCTCTGAGGACACTACCACAACCCCAAAATCAATCTGGGAAACTACTTCATTGCCTTTATCCGATAGACTGCCTCTGGGACGGGGACCAGACCTGTGCACAGTGTTCCATGCAGGCTCTGCACAGGACCCCATACACCTTTAGAGGAGCTTTTTCTTCTTGAATTAGACCATAAGACCATTTTCCCTATCACATCTGCTTAGCTATTTCATCATGGCCGATCCATTTTCCTCTCTGCAGCAATCGCCTGTCTTCCCCCCTGTATCCCGTCATGCCCTGACCAATCAAGATTCAATCAAACTCTGTCTTAAAAATTCATAATGAAATGGCCTCGCAATCTGCCAGAGGCAAAGTTTTCCACAGATTCAGTTCTCTGTGCTACAGAAATTCTCCTCATCTTGAGGCTGTGTCCTTAGACATGCCCACCAGAGGAAACACCTTCTCCACATTCACTCCATCAAGCTCTCTCAGTATTCAATAGGTTTCAATTAGGTCACCCCTCATTCTTCTGAATTCCAGTGAATTCAGACCCAGAGCCATCGAATGATTTTCATATAACAAGCCATTTAATCCTGGAATCATTTTCATGAACCACATTTGAACCCTTTCCAGTTTCAGCACACCCTTTTCAAGATAAGGGGCACAAAACTGCTCTCAATACTCCAAGTGAGGCCTCACCAGTGCTTTATAAAGACTCAACATTATATCTTTGCATTTATAGACTTGTCCTCTTCAATGAATGGTGACATCGCATATGCTTCCCTCAACACAGACTCCTGCAAATTAATCTTCAGGGAATCCTGCTCAAGGACTCCCAAATCCCTTTGCATCTCAGTTTTTGAAATTTCTCCCCATTTAGAAAATGGTCCATAAGACCATAAGAACCGTGAGACAGAAGAGCAGAATGAGGCCATTTGGCCCATCGAGTCTACTCCACCATCAATCATAGCTGATCCCTTGTTTACAATCTCCTCCTCAACCCCAGATCCCGGCCTTCTCCCCGTAACCTTTGATGTCATGTCCAAACAAGAAGCTGTCAATCTCTGCATTAAATACACCTAACGACCTGGCCTCGACACCTTCATGTGGCAACAAATTCCACAAATTCACCACCCTTTGGCTTAAGAAATTTCCTTGCATCTCTGTTCTGAAAGGATGCCCCTCTATTTTGAGACTGTGCCCTCTTGTCCTGTACTCTCCCACCATGGGAAACATCCTTTCTATATCTACACTGTCCAGACCTTCAACATTCACAAGGTTTCACTGGGATCCTCCCTCATCCTGCTGAATTCCAGTGAGTACAGACACAGAGCCATCAAACGTTCCTCGTATGATAACCTTTTCATTCCTGGAGTCATCCTTGTGAACCTCCCCTGGACCCCTTCCAATGCCAGCGCATCTTTTCTCAGATGAGGGGGCCAAAACTGCTCACAATACTCAAGGTGAGGCCTCACCAATGGCTTATCAATCCCCAGCATCACCTACTTGCTCTTGTATTCTAGGCCTCTTGAAATGAATGCTAACATGCATTTGCCTTCCTCACCACCGAACTGACTCAACCTGCAAGTTAACCTTCAGGGTGTTCTACACAAGGACTCCCAAGTCCCTCTGCATCTCAGATTCCTGCATTTTCACCCCGTTTAGAAAATATTCCACACATTTATTTCTACTACCAAAGTGACTGACCAGGTATTTTCCAATATAGTATTCAATTTGCCACTCTCTTGCCCTGTCTGCTAATCTGTCCAAGTCCTTCTGCATCCTACCTGATTCCTCAACAGTACCAGCCCCTCCACCAATCTTCGTATCATCTGCAAACTTGGAAACAAAGCCATCTATTCCATCATCCATATCATTAATATAGACCATGAAAAGAACCGGTCCCAATCACGACCCATGTGGAACACCACTATTCACTGGCAGCCAACAAGAAAACAATCCTTTTATTCCCCCTCGCTGCCTCCTACCAATCAGCCAATGCTGCAACCAGGTTAGTAACTTTCCTGTAATACCATAGGCTCTTGACTTGGTAAGCAGCCTCATGTGTGGCACCTTGTCAAAGGCGTTCTGAAAGTCCGAATACACAACATCCACAGCATCCCTTTTATCTATCCTGCTTGTAATCTCCTCAAAGAATTCCAACAGATTCGTCAGGTAAGATTTACCTAAAGGAAACAATTCTGACTTTGTACTATCTTGTCCTGTCACCAAGGACTCCATCATCTCATCCTTAACAATTGACTCTAACATCTTCCCAACCCCTGAGGTCAGGCTAACTGGTCTATAATTTCCTTTCTGCTGCCTTTCTCCTTTCTTAAAGAGTGGAGTGTCATTTGCAATTTTTCAGTCATCCGGCACCATGCCAGAGTCCATTGATTTTTGAAACATAATTTCTAATTTCACAATAATCTCTGATGCCTCCTCTTTCAGAACACTAGGGTGCAGTTCCTCTGGTCCGGGTGACTTGTGCACCTTTATGTCTTTCATCTTGTTGAGCACCTTTTCTCTTGAAACAGTAACTGCACACACTTATCTTCCTTCATACATTACACCATCAAGCAAACTGCCAGCGTCTTCCACAGTGAAAACTGACACAAAACAGTTATTTAGTTCATCAGCCATCTCCTTGTCCCCTGTTATTATTTTTACTGCCTCATTTTCTAGCTGTCCTATATCCACTGTCATTTCTCTTTCATGTTTAACATACTTGAGAAAACTGTTACTATCCACGTCGATATCATTTTCTAGTTTGGTTTCAGATTTCATCTTTTCCCTTTTTTAGTTGCTCTCTATAAGTTTTTAAAAATGTTCCAATCGTCCATCTTCCCACTAATCTTTGCTTTGAACATAGAACATAGAACAATACAACACAGTATAGGCCCTTCAGACCACAATGTTGTGCCGACCCTTAAAACCTGCCTGTCAGAAACCACCCCCCAACTTAAATTTCTCCATATACCTGTCTAGTAGTCTCTAAAATTTCACTATTGTATCTGCCTCCCCCGCTGACTCGGGCAGTGCATTCCACGCACCAACCACTCTCTGAGTATAAAATCTTCCTCTAATATCCCCCTTGAACTTCCCTCCCCTTACCTTAAAGCCATGTCCTCTTGTATTGAGCGGTGGTGCCCTGGGGAACAGGCGCTGGCTGTTCACTCTTCTATTCCTCTTAATATCTTGTATATCTCTATCATGTCTCCTCTCATCCTCCTTCTCTCCAAAGAGTAAAGCTCTAGCTCCCTTAATCTCTGATCATAATCCATACTCTAAACCAGGCAGCATTCTGGTAAATCTCCTCTGTACCCTTTCCAATGCTTCCACATCCTTCTTATAGTGAGGCGACCAGAACTGGACACCAAGAGAGCCCTGACCGGTGTTTTATAGAGCTGCATCAGTACATCGCGACTCTTAAACTCTATCCCTCGACTTATGAAAGCTAACACCCCATAAGCTTTCGTATCTACCCTATTCCCCAGCAGCCTGGGGAATATTCCATCAGGCCCCGGTGACCTATCCGTCCTAATGTATTTTAACAACTCCAACACCTCTTCACCCTTAATATCATCATGCTCCAGAACATCAACCTCACTGATATTGTTCTCACCATCATCAAGTTCCTGTCATTGATGAATACCGAAGAGAAGAATTCATTGAGGACCTCGCTCATATCTTACATATCAGGCATATCTTACCACCTTTATCTCTAATCGGTCCTACCTTCACTCCTGTCAACCTTTTGTTCTTCACATAATTCAAGAATGCCTTGGGGTTTTCCTTTATCCTACACGCCAAGGCCTTCTCATGCCCCCTTCTTGCTCTCCTCAGCCCCTTCTTAAGCTCCTTTCTTGCTACCTTATATTCCTCAATAGACCCATCTGATCCTTGCTTCCTAAACCCCACGTGTGCTGCCTGCTTCCATCTGACTAGATTCTCCACCTCACTTGTCACCCAAGGTTCCTTCAACCTACCATTCTTTGTCTTCCTCACCGGGACAAATTTAAACCTAACATCCTGCAAGAGATCCTTAAACATCGACCACATGTCCATAGTACATTTCCCTGCAAAAACATCATCCCAATTCACACCTGCAAGTTTTAGCCTTTTAGCCTCATAATTTGCCCTTCCCCAATTAAAAATGTTCCTGTCTTCTCTGATTCTATCCTTTTCCATGATAACGTTAAAGGCCAGGGAGTGATGGACGCTGTCCCACAGATGCTCACCCACTGATTGATCTGTGACCTGACCTGGTTCATTACCTAATACTCGATCTAGTATGGCATTCCTCCTAGTCGGCCTGTTAACATACTGTGACAAGAAACCGTCCTGGGCACACTTAACAAACTCTGCCCCATCTAAACCCTTGAAGCTAATCAGGTGTCCGTCAATATTAGGGAAGTTAAAGCCACCCATGATAACAACCCTGTTATTTTTGCACCTTTCCAAAATCTGCCTCCCAATCTGCTCCTCGGTATCTCTGCTGCTACAAGGAGGCCTATAAAATACCCCCAGTAGAGTAACTGCTCCTTTCCTGTTCCTGATTGCTACCCATACTGACTCAAAAGAGAATCCTGATACATTACTTACCCTTTCTGTAGCTGTAGTAGTATGCCTGACCAGTAACACCACATTCCTGCCCTGGTCCCAGCCAAATCTCTGTAATGGCCACTATATTATAATTCCATGTATGTATCCAAGCTCTCAGTTCTTCACCTTTGTTGCTGCTGCTTCTTGCATTGAAGTCCATACACTTCAGCCCCTCAACCTTACTACCTTTACACCCTTTATTCGCTTCTCTTTTCTCAAAGCCTCTTTATATGTTAGATCTGACTTTACTCCATGCACTATACTTGCAGCTCTCGCTCCTCCACCTCAATATCTGCTCTAACACTGTGCTTCACCTCCCCCCGCAAATCTAGTTTAAACCCCCAACCCCCTCCCCCTCCCCAGGAGCAGCACTAGCAATCCTTCCCGCAAGGATGTTAGACCCCCTCCAGTTCAGGGGCAAACCGACCCGTCGGAACAGGCCCCACCTTCCCAGGAACAAAGCCCAATTGTACAGAAGCATGAAGCCCTCCCTTCTGCACCAACACCTTAGCCACGTATTTAGCTGCATTATCTTCCTGTTTCTAGCCTCACCAGCTCGGGGTCTTGTGTCTAACTGCCATCAACATCCTGTTAACCTTACAGTTTCTAAGCTCATCCCACAGTGATTCAACATCTTCTTTCCACTGATTTAATGCCATTCTTTACTGGTAGAACCAAATCACGCCATGTGCCTACCTTCCAATATAACATGAAAACTTGGACATTCCACTCCCAGCTATAACCATCCTTCAGCCACGATGCAGTGATGGCCAGAACATCACACCTTGCAATCTGTAATATTACAACAAGATCATCCACCTTATTTCTTATACTACGCGCATTTAGATACAACACCTTGAGTTTTGTATTTGCTATCCTTTCTGATTTTGCATCCCTGATGATTTAATACTCAGCCTGCTGGCTGTAACTAAGTCCCATCACCTGCCTGCATATCCTGACAATCTGACTGCATGCTATCTTTACGTTTTTACCATCCATCCTATTCTGAGTCCCTTCACTCTGATTCCCATCCCACCCTGCCAAGTGGCGCTAACCGTGATAATATCGGTCCCCCTCGGTTGCAGGTGCAACCCGTCACTTTTGAACAGGTCATCCCCTGTGAGGAGATCCCAGTTATCGAAGAACCTGAAGCCCTGCCTTCTGCACCAGCTTCTCAGCCACGTATTTATCTGCCAAATCATCCTGTTTCTGCCCTCACTGACGCGTGGCACAGGTAGCAATCCAGAAATTACTACCTAGGTGTTCCTGCTTCTCAACTTTCTACCTAGATCTTGAGATTCCCTTTTCAGGACCTCATGGTTTTTCCTTCCTATGTCATTGATACCAATATGTGCCACAACAACTGGCAGCTACCCACTCTACAAAATGTTGTCGATGCGATTTGAGACATCCCTGACCCTGGCACCTGGGAGGCAAAATACCATACGGGTGTCCCGTTCACGTCCATAGTATCTCCTCTCTGTTCCCTCACTGCCGAATCCCCATCACTACTGCTCTCTTCTTCTGTCACCTTCCCTTTTAGTCAACCCTTTTATTTCTGAAACCAAAGTGCATGACCATACACTTCCCAACACTGTTTGCCATCTGCCACTTCATTTCTCATTCTCCTAATCTGTCTTCAGTCCTTCTGTAGCCCTTCTATTTTCTCAAAACTTCCTGCCCCATCAATTACCTTCGTATCATCTAAAAACATTGCTGCAAAGCCATCAATTCTGTCGTCCAAACCATTCACATGTAAAGTAAAAACAATTGTCCCAACACAGACATCCGTGGAACACCACTAGTCACCGGCAGCCAAACAGGAAAGGCTCCCTTTATTTTCCCCTCCGCCCTCCACGGGTCAGCCTCTGCTTTTCCCATGCTAGAATCTTTCTGTATTACTGTGGTCTCGTACCTTGTTAAGCAGCCTTGTGTGTGGCAACGTCAGCACATTAACCGATTCGCCTTTGTCTATTGTGCTTGTTATTTCTTCAATGTTTTCCAGCAAATTCGGCAGGCAAGATTTCATCTTGAGGAAACCATGTTGACTACATCTTATTTTATCATGTGCCTCAAAGTACCCTGAAAGCACATCCTTAGCAATAGACTCAATGTCTTCCCAATGACTGAGATCAGATTAAATGGCCTATTAAGCTTCCTTTCTACTGTTTTCTCTCTTCTTGAAGAGCAGAGTGACATTCCAGTCTTCGGGAACCATTCCAGATTCTAGCAATTTTTGAAAGATGATTACAAATGTCTCCAAATCCCTTCAGACACATCTTTCAGAACCCTGAGGTGTACAACAACTGGTCCTGGTGACATACCCTGTCAGATTTCCAAGAACCTTCTCCCTACTGATGGTTACTTTACATACTTCATGATCTTTGACACCAACAACTTGCACCATTCTGTTGGTGTCTTCCACAGTGAAGAATGATGCAAAATACTTTTTCAGTTCAGTTGCCATTTCATTGTTCCCCATTACTAACTCTCCAGCATCATTCTCAAGCAGTCTGATATCCCCTCTCAGCTCTCTTTCACACTGTATGTATCTGAAGAAACTTTGGTATATTATTGTCTAGTTTAAAATCATATTCCATGTTTACTTCTTTAATGATTGTGTAGTTGCCTTCGTTTGTTGTTGTTTAAGATTTTCCCAAATCACTAATTTCTGCTCTATTGTATACCCTCCCTTTGGCTTTCATGTTGGCTTTGAATTCTCTTAACAACCGTGGTTGTGTCATCTGGCGATTAGAATACTTCTTCTTTGATGTGTGTATATCCTGTGCCTTCCAAATTGCTTCCAGAAATTCCAGCCTTTGCTGCTCTGCCATCCTCCCTGCCAGTGTTCTTTTCCAATGCATTCTGGCCAATTCCTATCTCATGCCTCTGTCATTCCCTTTACACCACTGTAATACTAATACATCTGATTTTGCCTTCTCCTTCTCAAACTTGAGGGTGAATTCAATCACATTTTACCCAAAGGATTTTTTCTTAAATTAAGCTCTCTAATCAATTCCAGGGTTAAATGCAGAATACCTCTCGTGGGCTCAGCCTCAATGAGCCATCTTGAGGGCATTCTAGAAATTCTCCCCTTTTCCCAATCAGCCTGCATTGACTATTGTAACTTTCCCCTTTTGACATGCATTTTCTACTTCCCATTAGAACTTGTAGACCAGATCCTTACTACTGTTTGGTGTTCTGTACATTCCTCCCATTAGGATCTTTTTACCCTTGGAGTGTCTCATCTCTCTCCACGATGATTCAGCACCTTCTGCCCCATTGTCACGACTTTCTGATGATTAAATTTCATTTTTTACCGATTGAGCCAGGCCACTCTCTCAACATCCCTGCCTGTCCTTTCAATGCAATGAGTGTCCTTGGACATTGAGTTCGCAGCTATTATCTTCTTTCAGCCATGGTTCAGTGATACCTACCAATCTGTAACTGTGCTACAAGTTCATCAGCCTTACTCCGTATACTGTGTGTATTCAAATATAACACCTTTCCGAATTCTGTCCACGTTTCATGTTGTCAACTCATCCTGTTGATTGAAATGTTACCCTGTCATCAGCTTCTCTCGCTGGGAATCTCACTGCACATTGCCTATATTTGTGAACCAACTACCTCATCTTCAGCACAATCATGCCGGTCCTCATCACGCTGCCACCCACACGAACAACACAAAGATCACATTGTTTCTCCAACATGGGTACAAATTCACTACAATGGTGAGATGTCAGAGCTCACTATGGAGACTGAACCCATTGATATCTGTTGTAAATCTTTCTACAGGTTACAAGTGACAAAGAATTTGTGAACGGAAATCCGAAACACAGCAACACCGCAGTTTTAATGTCACTGACTAGATACTTCCTTTGTGACACCAATATGTCAGCAGTTGATCCTTGGAGATGAAGAAGTAGCTCATTCCGGCTGGAAATGTGTTTTGTGTCTGAAATGTTGTAACTCAGTGAAATCCACTGGAACCGGGGTGCTGAGAACACAGCAGCATTTTGTTCTTCAACTGAATTGATTGTAAAAGGGATTCACGAAGTCCGACATACAACTTTGTGAAGCACTACCGAGTTCACAAGGTGGAGAGACCATCCACCTGCTCAGAATTCAGGAAGGAGTTTACTTGGTCATCGTGTTTACAGAGGCATCATCAAGTTCACACTGGAGAGAGATCAATCACCTGTTCCATTTGTGGGATCAATTCATTGGATTATTTGACCGACTGGCACACCAGTCAGTTCACAGCAATGCTTCTATAATTAACCATGCCCTTCAAGCATCAATTTAGCTTTACTCTTCTTATCCCAATAAAATTATATGTTCATAGTTTTTAAAGGCTTAAAAGAATGAACTTCTTCTATCATTTACAGCTTTCACCCGATGTTTTCAGATCTGTTCCCTAACGCTTAATTAATTTGTGACAAGGTGCATTTTTATCTCACTGCATTGTTTTTTGTTTAATAAACAACAATTGACTTCGGTTCCTGCTTAGTTCTCCACTACCTGATAACAGACAAGCATAAATGCAAATTAGAAGCAGGAGTAAGATACTTGGGTCTTCTCTGCCAGTTAGTAATGTTAACGGTGGTCCAGATGTAACCTCAATTTCCCATTCTCCATCGCTCTGTTGTTTATTATGAATGTAATTTTGGCTTAACGTTAT
The DNA here is from genome assembly GCF_030144855.1 of Hypanus sabinus. Lineage (NCBI taxonomy): Eukaryota > Metazoa > Chordata > Chondrichthyes > Myliobatiformes > Dasyatidae > Hypanus > Hypanus sabinus. The sequence continues at coordinate 49,870 of NW_026778992.1, forward strand.
GAAGAGACTGTTTCGAACATCCTTAAATGAAGGAAGTTCCAAGGACTAACAATTTTCTGAAAGAGAAAAAAACATTGTCTAATTAATTTCAAATGAATAACCTTCATACAGCAAACAGAGTTATGAAACGCAATGTCATTTCCACATTTACTCTGTCATTTCCTCTTGCTCTTCTGAATCCGAAAGATACATGTCGAGATTGTCCAGCATTCCCCACAAGACAATCTGCCCATTCCATTCAATAGTCCAGTAAACCTACTTCGAACTACTTCTCAAAAAAAAAGAGAATAAATGCAGTAACAGAAATGATGAAAGGGAGCTGAGCTTTATTTGTGACAAGTACATTGGAATATTGACAGTGAAACGCGTAGTTTGAGTCAGTGACCAACACAGCCCGTAGATGAGCTGCGGGCACCGAACCAGTGCTGCCATTTTTCCAGCGCCAACATAACATCCCCACAGTTACTAACCGGAACTCGTTTGTCTTTTGGAATGTGGGAGGAAACCGGGTCATCCAGAGGAAACCCATGTCCTCACGGGGAGAACAGCGGCATGAATTGTAACCCAGACTTCTGATCGCTGGAGCTGTGAAGTGTGAAGTTAACTGAGATATTACCATGCTCCCTGGGATTGCACCCTTCTCTTTGGCAATGGTCTCCAACAAAACCAAAGTATTATTAAACACTGGTGACACAATTAAACATTCAGAATAGATATCATCCTGTTGCTAAGAAAACTTAATTTGCCTTTGCAATGAGTATTTTTTGTTGAAACCTTAACTCATGCCTTGCTTCTCAGTAAGTTTGACTGTCCCAATGTATTCCTGGGTGGACATTGTTCTTTCATCTCGTCTGATGGAACATCATCGAGTTCACACTGGGGAGACGCCGTTCACCTGTTCAGACTGTGGGAAGGGATTCAGACTCTTATTCAGCCTGAGGAAGCTGGAGAGAGGCCACTCACCTGTTCTGTTTGTCGGAAAGCAGTCATTCAAACATCCCACCTACTGGAAAACCAGTCAGTTCACACTGGGGAGAGGCTGTTCACCTGTTCTGTTTGTCGGAAAGCAGTCATTCAAACACTCCACCTACTGGAAAACCAGTCAGTTCACACTGGTGAGAGGCTGTTCACCTGATCTGTTTGTCGGAAAGCAGCCATTCAAACACTCCACCTACTGGAAAACCAGTCAGTTCACACTGGTGAGAGGCTGTGGGAATTGATTCAATCAGTCATCCAACCTTGCCGTGCACAACCGAGTTCACACTGGGGAAACATTTTAATTCAGCTGCATCCTGGATATTTCTCCATCACAGTTACTGAATCCAGAGGCAAGTTCAAAATTGACTGCTGGTGCCGCACTCAGCAAATATTTCAGCTGTTTATCACGCCCAGAAACTTATACAGCAGCAAGGCCGTGACTCTGAGGCTTTATAAGGTACTGGTGAGGCCTCGCCCTGCGATTTGTGAACAGTTTTGGGCCCCCATCTTAGAAAAAATGCTCTGGCTTTGGAAAGGGTCCAGCGGGAGCTTCACAAAGATGATTCCAGGAGTGAAAGGGTTATCATACGAGGGACGTTTGATGACTCTGGGACATTGCTCGCTGGAATTCAGAAGGATGAGGGGGATATCTTTGAAACTTCTCGAATGTTCAAAGCCCTGGACAGATTAGATGTGGAAAGATTGTTTACCATGGTGGGACAACAGGGCTCAGCCCCAGGATAGAGGAACGCCCTTTCAAAACAGAGCTGAGGAGTGTTTTTTTATATAGTCAAAGGGTGGCGAATTTATTGCCAGATGCAGCTGTGGAGACCAGAGCGTTGGGTGTGTTTAAGGTAAAGGTTGATACGTTCGGTATTAGACATGGCATCAAAGGTTACGGGGAGAAGGCCGGAAACTGGGGTTGAGGAGGAGAAAGAAAAGGATCAGCCATGATTTAACGGCGGATCAGACTCGATGGGCCTGATGGCCCAATTCTGCTCCTATGTCTTATGGTCTTATGAAAGGGCATCGGCCACCGTTAGGTAAGTTGCAAAGATTTTGAGGAAATGTTGCTGTTGGTCATATTGGAATAATGTTGGAAAGGAAATTAAACTTGCAGATGTTTGAGGAAAGATTAAGGCAATGGGGTGTTCGTAGGGAGCGGAATATTCCAATATTCATTGAAGAGGGTCAACTGAGCTCAAACCGTTGAAGAAGAATTGCTGCTAGGATTTCTCGCCATGTGGATGGAAAATAAGCTGCCATAGAAGCAGCAGATCACTAATATTATTGATGAATGCAAAAGAGCATTAAATATACTCAGGTGTCTTTGTGGATATTTCTGGGGTGCTGCCCGAAAATTTTTATTGAACATTTAGATTTGTTTCATCAAATCTGTTCTTGATAATGGCAGCGTGGTTTACGGATCAGCTTCATTCATCTTCAGTTTTGAAATGCTTGGATGTGCTAAAGACACAGGCTTTAAAACTGTGGTGCAGTAAGATCGTCCCCTGTTTCGGATTTACGGGTTGAAATCGGAAGTACCTTTTCAATTGCGGAGGTTGAAGTCGACACATTGAACGTGAGGGGGCGGAGAAATGATCATCCTGATAAAGGTGTGTTGGAGGACTGTTGGGAACATCACAATGAGAGGGTTTTTAGTTTTGGGTATCACGCTTGGAATATGGGTCATTTAGATTATACAGTATGCCCCACGGCAGCTTTCTCGGCAAACCCAACTTATTTCTTCAAATACATTTTCTTGATTTTAGGTTACTGTATTTAATAAAAAATCCAAGGATGTTAAGAAGTTGGTGTGGCTGCTTTTGTGCTTGATTTATAGGTAACGATAAAGAAACTAGCTACCAACCATTTAGCAGCATATAAGCATATAACAATCACAGCACGGAAACAGGCCATCTCGGCCCTCCTAGTCCGTGCCGAACTCTTAATCTCATCTAGTCCCACCTACCCGCACTCAGCCCATAACCCTCCACTCCTTTCCTGTCCATATACCAATCCAATTTTACCATAAATGACACAACTGAACTGGCCTCTACTACTTCTACAGGAAGCTCATTCCAAACAGCTATCACTCTCTGAGTAAAGAAATACACCCTCGTGTTTTCCTTGAGCTTCTGCCCCCTAACTCTCAAATCTTGTCCTCTCGTTTGAATCTCCCCTACTCTCACTGGAAACAGCCTATTCACGTCAAATCTATCCCTCTCAAAATTTTAAGTACCTCGATCAAATCCCCTTTCAACATTTCCAATCTACGTGTGGAAAATTAAAATCTCCCACAATCACCACCTTGTGTTTACTACAACTATCTGCTATCTCCTTACACATTTGCTCTTCCAACTCACGCTCCTCATTAGATGGCCTATGAAACACTCCTATCAGTGTCACTACACCTTTCCCATTCCTCAATTCCACCCAAATAGCCTCCCTAGAGGAGCTCTATAATCTATCCTTCCAAAGCACCGGCATAAGAATTTCTCGGACAAGCAATGCAACACCTCCTCCTCTGGCCCCTCCTACTTATTTAGTTGCCAATCAAACCCTTCCTGCAACCATGTTTCACTAATAGCTACAACATCATAATTCCAGGTAGCAATCCACGATTTAAGCTCATCCACCATTCTTAAAATGCTCCTAGCATTAAAATATATACATTTAAGATACTCTCCACCTCCTCCTCTCTTTTCATCCCTAACAATGCATTCAAATTTATTATCCTTTTCTTTCTTCTCCCCTACATCTTCGGGCTGAGCGCATCCCTTCTCCATCACCAGCCTTCCCTCCCTCACACACAGTCTACTTACTTGCTCTACTGGTGAACTAACCTCCTCTCCCATAGTTTCCTCAAATTGATTCCCCCCCCCCATCTTACTAGTTTAAAGTCTGCCCTGTAGCCCTAGCAAACCTCCCCGCTAGGATATTGTTCCCCCCAGGATTCAAGTGGAACCCGTCCTTCTTGTGCAGGTCACGCCTGCCCCAGAAGAGGTCCCAATGACCCAGAAATTTGAATCCCTGCCCCCGGCTCCAATCCCTCAGCCACGCATTCATCATCCACCTAATTCCATTCCTACTCTCACTGTTGCGTGGCACAGGCAGTAATCCCGAGATTACTACCTTTGAGGTCCTTCTTCTTAACTGCATTCCTAACTCCCTGTACTCTCGTTTCAGGACCTCTTCCCCTTTCCTACCTGTGTCATTGGTAACTACATGTACCACGACCTCTGGCTCCTTACCCTCCCACTTCAGGATATCTTGGACGCGATCAGAAACGTCCCGAACACTGGCACCAGAGAGGCAAACTACCATCCGGGACTCCCGATCACCTCCACAGAACCGCCTGTCTGAACCCCTGACTATCGAATCCCCTATTACTATGGTCCTCTTTCTTTTATCCCTGCCCTTCTGAGCTACAGGGCCGTCCTCTGTGCCGGAAGCCCGGCCACTGTCACTTTCTCCAGGTAGGCTGACCCCCTCCAACAGTACTCAAATATGAGTAATTATTGTCAAGGGGACAGCCACTGGGGTACTCTCTAGTACCTGCCTCTTCCCATTCCTGACCGGAGCATCTTCAGCGGAATGGGTTGCGATCATTTTCGGCCTACAGTGGGTGGAGCAAATTTGTCCGTGTAAAGTTGTAATTTGTTCAGCTTCTTTTTCGGATTCGATGTGCCTTAAACAGGTCATTCCAACAGTAGATAAGATTTAATGTTGAAAACTCATTAAACTAATTTCATATACTGAGTATTGGTTTCCAGGTCTACATTGTACGGGTCCCTGCACATTGAGTGTTGAGGGGGATGAGCGGTTTCACCGATCAGCGACAAAAGCAATTCAAATTTTACCTGAGGATGTAGACCTTTCGGGAAGCACATCAGAAGCTAAGCAATTTATTTGTGTGGATCTGTCTAGATGTTTGGGTCATGTCGGCAAATATGGTCTGTACACTGACTTGGCGTCTCACCATGGCCGATGTGCGAAGAACCCTGTGCAGGGTCAACCGACGGAAGCTGCTGGACAATAGAGATAGAGTGATGGAGTGCCCAGGTAGAGTGCTCAGAGGATGTGCTGTCCAGCTGAGAGATATTCTCACCGACATCTTCAACATCTCCCTGAGCAGCGTCACAGTTCCAACGTCCTTCAAGGCCGCCACTATCGTCCCCGTGCCGAAGAAGTCTTCAGTGTCCTGCCTCAATGATTACCGTCCCGTTGCACTTACATCCATCATCATGAAGTGTTTCGAGAGGCTCGTCATGAGGCATATCAAGACCCTGCTGTCCCCCTCACTGGACCCGCTGCAGTTTGCATACCGTCCCAACCGCTCAATAGATGACGCCATTGACATCATCCTCCATTGCACAAAAAAAAAGATGCATACGTTCGGATGCTGTTCATAGACATCAGTTCAGCATTCAACGCAATCATCCCTCAGAAACAGATTGGAAAACTGAGCCTACTGGGCCTGAACACCTCCCTCTGCAACTGGATCCTAGACTTCCTGACTGGGAGACCTCAGTCAGTCCAGATGGGGAGCAGCATCTCCAACACCACCACACTGAGCACGGGGGTCCCCCATTACTTTGTGCTCAGTCCACTGCTGTTCACTCTGCTGACCCATGACTGTGCTGCAACACACAGCTCGAACCATATCATTAAGTTCGCCGATAACAACCGTGGTTGGTCTCATCAGCAAGAACGATGAGTCAGCTTACAGAGAGGAGATGCAGCAGCTAACGGACTGGTGCAGTGTCAACAACCTGTCTCTTAAAGTGTACAAAACAAAAGAGATGGTTGTTGACTTCAGGAGGGCGGGGAGCGACCGCTCCCCGCTGAACATCGACAGCTCCTTGGTAGAGATCGTTAAGAGCACCAAATTTCTTGGTGTTCACCTGACGGAGAACCTCACCTGGTCCCTCAACACCAGCTCCATAGCAAAGAAAGCCAAGAAGCGTCTCTACTTTCTGCAAAGACTGAGGAAAGTCCATCTCCCACGCCCCCATCCTCATCACATTCTACAGTGGTTGTATTGAGACCGTCCTGAGCAGCTGCATCACTGCCTGGTACGGAAATTGCACCACCTCGGATCGCAAGACCTTGCAGCGGATAGTGAGGTCAGCTGAGAAGATCATCGGGGTTTCTCTAACCGCCGTTACCGCAAAGTAAACAGCATTATGAAGGACCCCACGCACCCCTGATACAAACTCTTCTCCCTCCTGCCGTCTGGGAAAAGGCACCGAAGGATTCGGGCTCTCACGACCTGACTATGTAACAGTTTCTTCCCCCAAGCTATCAGACTCCTCAATACCCAGAGCCTGAACTGACGCCTTGCCCTACTGTCCTGTTTATTATTTATTGTAATGCCTACACTGTTTTGTGCACTTCATGCAGTCCTGGGGTAGGGCTGTAGTCTAGTGTGTTTTTTTTTTCCTGGGCGTTTTTTTTTAAAGTAGTTCAGTCTGGTTTTTGTACTGAGTCATGTAACACCAAGGTCCTGAAAAAACGCTGTCTCATTTTTACTATGTACTGTACCAGCAGTTATGGTCGAAATGACAATAAAAATTACTTGACTTGACTTGAGATTCGTGGGTGCACACAGATTTGTGGTGTGACGACAGATATGGCGGTGCACACAGAATTGGGCGAGTCGAGGATTTGGGGATGCACATGGATTTTCGGGGTGTCGATGTATTTGGGGCGTGACGAATGTCAAGGTTGTTTCATTTGAAAATACTTTAAATGTACTTTAAACATTGAATTTTGTTCCTGCAATTTTGTAAGGTGGAGACAGCCATTTTGTGAACGGTTTGAAATGCATTCGACTCCGGGATAATCTGATTGCAATTTAGAAGTTTCTGGGAGCTGGTTTGCGCCCAGCAAGGGGGTCCATGAGCATACTTGAGCAGTCAGGCTCCCAGGAGTCGATAGGACAGACGAATCTGGGAACACAGAGTCAAAATTAGTTCAAAGTTGCGTTACGGGTAGAGAGACTCGTACAGAAAGATTCAGGCACATTGGCCTTCATAAATCAAAGTATTGAGTACAGGAGATGGGATTATATGTTGAAGTTGTATAAGACTTTTATGAAAGCTAATCTGGAGTATTATATGCAGTTTCTGTTACCTGTCTACAGGAAAAATATCAATAAAATTGAAAGAGTGCCGAGAATATTCACGTTTGCTGCGACTTGAGCTCAGAGTTGTAAGGAATAGTTAAATAGGTTAGGACATGAATCCCTGGAATTCGGGAAAATGATGTGAGATTTCATAGAGTTATACAGAATTATGAGTGTCATAGACAGGGTAAATGTAGGCTGGCATATTTCCTCTAATGCCGGGTGAGACTGGGCTATAGTTCGCAGTTTCAGAGTAAAAGAAGACAGGGGAACCTGAGAAGGAATTTCTTCACTCAGAGGGTGTTGCTGGGGTCCGCGGAAATAATGAATGTGGCTTCGATTGCATGGAAGGGACGTATGGATACGGAAACGGATTGAGGTCCATCTTTGAGGTGAGGTCACGGAACTCGGGAGAATACGAATCGGTACAGAATAAATGGTGGAAAAGGTCAATTTCATTTGTATAGTGTCCTGTGACTCCATATAATGTGTAGATGAGGGGGAACTGGTTGGCTCCGTTCTCTGGGAAGGAAGTAGAATGTTTTAAAATGTTTTGATTGGGTGTAGAAGTGAATCGGTGCTGGGCATCCACGATCAAAATCAGGCGATCAGGGCAGGGATATTAAAGTTGTCCCACAGTTAGCGAGCATGTGAAGTTCACGGAGAGACTTCAAGTATGAACACACGTTCAGACGGGCAGGGACAGGTAGAGACAGCGCGCCTACCCACACGAAGTCACGGAAACACATTCACACGTACTCACACACATAGACAGACGCAAAGACAGAGAAATATACAGAGACACAAACACAAAATACATTCACAGATGCAGAATAACATACAGTCAAGTACACAAAAATAGACACACAGACACACACACACACACACACACACACACACACACACACAAAACACCGACACTTTCACTACGGACTCCCCAGGTCTCCACTGTGCTCTGTTTGCATTCAATATTCGACCGGTTTCAATCTGATTTCTCTCTCATTTTTTTCAAACTCAATGAGTTCAGGCTCGGAGCCGTGAAACGCTCCTCACAGGTTCAGTCTTTCATTGCTTGCTCATCCTCCTCAAATATATCTAGTAGAGACTGTCTGAGCTCTCCCCTCTTCTGAATTAAACCCATGATATCGCTGTATTCCTTACAAACAATGCAATGCTATATAGTTCCCTGAATGAGTGTGTACACATCCGTCTGGTGTTCTGAACGGTTTCTTCCAGACCCACACGTGTGTTCTCACTATCGACACCGTCGCGACAAAAACTGAGCGCTGTCCGCGAGCTGGTCTGTGACCCAAACACACACAGACACACGAAAAGACGGACAGACACACAGGTGGACATATATGAACACTCAGAGATGTAGAAACACATAGATACATAGATATTTTGTACTTTGAACGTTTTACGATGGAGCAGCTATTTTGTGAACTGTTGGAAATGATTCTTGCACTGGGATAGTCTAGTTTGCTTGTGGGGATGTCAGCGGGTTTGGGGTGCCAATTGATGTGCGGTTGTGCGCAGATTTCCGGGTGTGTCAGTGATTTTGGGGATGCACACTGATTTGAGGATGCATGCTCGATTGGAGGGTGCACAGTGATTTGGGAGTACACATCGATTTGGGGTCGCATACAGATTGCGGTGTATCGGCGGATTTGGGTGTGTGATGAACCTGAAGATTTTTTCATTTATAGATACTTTAATAACAACTGCATTTTGGACTGTGAACTTGCTGTTTGATTTAAGGTGGAGACAGCTACGTTGTGAATTGTTTGAGATGATTCTTGTTCTGGGATAATCTAATGTGCTTGTGGAGTTGTCGGCAGGTGCGGCGGTGCGCACGGATCTGGTGATGCAAGCGGATTCGGGGGAGACCATGAGTCTGCGTTAGCATGCGGGTTTGCGGGTGTCCACAGATTTGGAGAACACAGATTTGCAGATATGCCCAGATTTGAAAAACCCAGGTGGATTTGGAGGTTTGACGAATCTCGAAGTTGTTTCATTGATATATACTTTAATAATTAATGCAACTTGAACCTTGACCTGTTCTTGCTGTTATTTGGGGTGGAGGCAGATATTTTGTGATCTGCTCGAAATAATTCTTGCTCTGGGATAATCTGAAGTGCATGTGAGGGTGCCGGCAGGTTCGGGTGCACACGGATTTGGGGAGGCAAACAGATTTGAGGATTGCGCTGATTTCGGGGTGTTTTGGCGAATGTAGGGGTGCACAGTGAATTGCTGATGTGAACAGAAATGGGGATTTATTAGTGGATATGGGGGTGTCAGTGTATTTGGGGGCACCGATTGAAATGGGGTGAAGATTGGATTGGGGAGGTGCCCAAGTTTGGGGATGACAACGGATTTGGGGTTGCAAAGAAATTTTGATAGCTGGTGGATTTGGGGGTGCTCATGGATTTAGGTTGTGCACGTTTTTCTTGGTTCTCTGTATGTGGAGGTATGGCGAATCTATTAGTGTTACATTTTTAAATCAGTAGTAAACTCATCTTATATTATTAAGGTGGAACTGCTTAAAATGACTCCTACTCTGGGATACTCTGATGTGCATGTGGGTATTGTTGTCATATGGTGGGCGTAGGGAGCGGACCCAAATGCAAGATGCAGACATTGAGCTACCAGCAACAGGACTAGGCATGAGGAAGAAGCAAGGAAAGTGAGGAAGAAAGGACGCTGGACATGACACAGGCCTTGGACGAGATAAGGATTCCGGGCCTGGGCTAGGACCTGACCAGGACAGCGGAACTAGGGACATGGAACTGGGAACTAGGAGCCTGGGCTTCGACTCCGAGTCAGAGACTGGACAAGGACCCAGAACCTGGTCTTGACTCGGGATCGGACTCCAGAACCAGGCGAGGACAAGACGTGGCTACAGGACGAGGAGAGGCCACAGGACTGGACGTGAGAATCCTGGACAAGACAAGGGAACCGCAGCACAGGACGAGGGAGCCCCAGCACCTGGTTGGGCAAGGTACTCCTGGGCTGGGCGAGCAACGTGGACAGGACGAGAACACAAAGCCGTTGATAAGACAGGAGAAGGACCTTGGACGTGACTAGGACAGGACGAGACCCCGAAGCCTTGACTTGATCAAGGGTGAGACAGGAACGCAGATCCTTGGTCGAGGGAGAGAAAGGAACGCAGAGCCTTGGTCGAGGGAGAGACAGGAACGCAAGCCTTGGTCCAGGGAGAGACTGGAACGCAGAACCTGGATCGAGGGAGAGACAGGAACATTGACCTCAGAGCCCGGACCCCTCCTTGGATACAGGACGCAGGGCTGGGACTCATTACACAGCATGCAGTATACGACGAGATGGTTCCTAACACAAGGTAGCGGCAGACGGCGGACCTACCGAGCAAAGACGTTTCCCAACACTCAGTAGCGGCAAACGGCCAGATTTACCTGGCGAAGGCGTGGATACAGTGAATTCCCAACACTAGATAGCGGCAACCGGCCGGACCTACCCAGCGAAGGCGTGGACACAGACAGTTCAAAACAGCGAAAGACAGTTCCTATCTTTCTCCAGTGGTTGAACTTATCAGCGGCTCCAGGAGAGGCAAGGCGCCACTTGGAAGGTGTATGGAAGGGATACAGTCGGGGGTTTGGACAGCAACAATCCAGCAGCCAGTGGCCGAATCCCGAAGCTATTTACGAGACCAGCCCAAACGAGAATCAGCTGCCTCAACAGAAACTAGGGAAAACCGGAAAATCTGGAATAAGGAATATGGACCAGAGCGTGAACGGGAATGCGGATTTCACGGACCGGACCATGACAGGTGTTTAACGTGTGCACGAAATTGAGGTACACACAGATTTGCCGACGCATACGGATTTGAGGAAGTGCGCTAATATAGGCCGCTATTTTGTGAAGTGTTTGAAATGATTCCTGCTCTGGAATGGTGTAGTGGGGAGCTGTATGCATGGGTTTGGATTGCGCCCGGATGTCAGTATTGGCGCAGAATTCGGTGTTTCTCGGTGAATTTGAGGGCGCATACAGGTTTGGCGGTGCGTGCGGAATTGCAGATGTACGCAGATTAAGGGGTATATCAATGAATGTGTAAGTATTGGGGTGCCCGTTTCCTGGCTGTGCACACTGATTTGAGGGTTGAATGCGGCTTTGCTGGTGAGCACAGGTCTCTGGGTGAAGTCTGATTAACAGATATGTGCAGAGTTGGGTGTGTTTGCAGATTCTGAGGTGAATAGTGACTTCGGGGAGCCGGTGGATTTGTAGGTGTGCCAAACTGCAAGCTTATCCTGTTTATACAGACTTTAATGCAATATGATCTTTGACACCTGTCCTCGTTTTATTTTATATGGACGTAGCCATTTTGTGAACTGTTTGAAATGATGTTAGTCTGGGATAATTTAACGTGCATGTGGGAGGTTCAGCGGGTTTGGGTTTCACACGGATATGGAGGTTCAGACGGGTTTGGGAATATGCGCTCGTTTAGGGGTGTTTCAGAGAACATGGGGTGCACAGGGATTTTGGGTTATGCACAGAAATGGCATATTTACGCGAATATTGGGGTGCAAGCGGATTTGGGGGTATCGGAAAATATCGGGCACACACTGACTTGGGTTTGCAAACGAATTTTGGGGCGCATATGTATTTGGATATGCGGGCGGGTTTGGTTTGCACAGAAATTCTGGAATGTCTGCAGATTTGTGGGTGCACAAGGATTTTGAGGAATCGGTGGTTCTGGAGCATACTCATGGATTTGGGAGTGTACACGTATTTCAGGCTTCTCAGGATATGGAGATGTGGTGAATCTCAGCATTGTACCATTTGTACATAGTAATAAATGCAGTTTCAATGCTGACCTCTGTTCTTGCTTTTTTCATGGTTCAGGCAGCCATTTTGTGAAGTGCTTGACAAATGAGTTTCAGAGTATGTGAAGTTTGCGGAGATAGATTGGAAGGGACTGAACCCAGGGGGATAAACTGAACTCGAGGTATACGGACAAATTCAGTCAGTCACGATCAGGCAGAGACAATGGGTTACCTACAAACGGACACGGAAACCCACTGACACACACACAAACACAGAGACACACAGAGACAGACAAACCCGCCGACACAAAGACAGACACTCACACACTTACACTTTCTTCACCGTCTGTCTAGCTCTCCCCGTGTTCTTTGACACATCCGGGGTGATATGTTTAGAATATACTCACCACCCTCACTAGACCACTGAATCCGATGGCCATGTGTTGGAATTAACAATGGACCTGGACAGTTCGTCCATCGGATATTCCGCCTATGACTGAGTCACTGAGAGGTTTTTGGGTTTCTTGGATATGGAAGTGTTTATTCATCATTACAAAAGGACATTTCCTTGGGTTCTTCTCGGTAGAGTCCGGAACACAAACTACATCGACAGCTTATACTCTTGAAGAGAATGATAACAGTAGGTGATTCAATACAATTTCACAAGCGAGAATGACATAATTTACTTCATCATTCTGTGTCTGACAAATAGTTCCCTTGAAGTACATCTTTACATTGGCAGCACATTTAATTGATAAAACATCTCAGAAGGTTCAATCAAAGCTTTTGTGAAAAGCTATCTCCAACAAATGTTCTAAATATTAAATCATTCATTTCATCACAATCTGACCCCGCGGAGATTTCTCCTGTCTGACGTAATCGGTTTGTAAATAATTTAAAAACGTTTATTTTTAAATCTTTCGAAATCAGTCCCCGTGGAGCCACTGAAATGTGTTAAAAAACCCCAGGCATGTGCTGCCTCAACAGTTCATTCCGAGAGATCGCCTGGAGCACAAAGGGACACATCCCTGGACAGAGAAAATGGCTGAAATGTTGGATAGGTACAAGAGTGTGGAGAGAATATTGTACGTGTTGATTGCTGTCGTTGGAGTTCCCGGTGAGTGAGAAGAAGAATTCATATTTGCTATTTCTGTGTGTTAGCCGGCGTGACGCTATCTATGATCATTTGACAAGCTTCTATCTTGATTATTGCAAAACTATCCGTCAGAGATATCGGTCCTGTCAGTTCAACACTCTGATATTTATCATACTTCATGGCAAGCGGAACCAAACTTCTGTATCTCCCCTAAATCATGGGATCGACTCTAATATTTGTATTGCCTTGAATGGAACCTTGTCCGGAGTTGCTCCAGGGCTGGGAACAGGCAGCTCTCCGGAAGTGTGTGTCTGGGAGGATTTAAATGGGACCTTGTCCGGAGTTGCTCCAGGGCTGGGAACAACCAGCTCTCCGGAAGGGTCTGTTTGGGAGGATTTAAATGGGACCTTGTCCGGAGTTGCTCCAGGGCTGGGAACAGGCAGCTCTCCGGAAGGGTGTGTCTGGGAGGATTTAAATGGGACCTTGTCCGGAGTTGCTCCAGGACTGGGAACAACCAGCTCTCCGGAAGGGCGTGTCTGGGAGGATTTAAATGGGACCTTGTCCGGAGTTGCTCCAGGACTGGGAACAGGCAGCTCTCCGGAAGGGTGTGTCTGGGAGGATTTAAATGGGACCTTGTCCGGAGTTGCTCCAGGGCTGGGAACAGGCAGCTCTCCGGAAGGGTGTATCTGGGAGGATTTAAATGGGACCTTGTCCGGAGTCGCTCCAGGGCTGGGAACAGGCAGCTCTCCGGATGGGTGTGTCTGGGAGGATTTAAATGGGACCTTGTCCGGAGTTGCTCCAGGGCTGGGAACAGGCAGCTCTCCGGAAGGGTGTGTCTGGGAGGATTTAAATGGGACCTTGTCCGGAGTTGCTCCAGGGCTGGGAACAACCAGCTATCCGGAAGGGTGTGTCTGGGAGGATTTAAATGGGACCTTGTCCGGAGTTGCTCCAGGGCTGGGAACAGGCAGCTCTCCGGAAGGGCGTGTCTGGGAGGATTTAAATGGGACTTTGTCCGGAGTTGCTCCAGGGCTGGGAACAGGCAGCTCTCCGGAAGGGTGTGTCTGGGAGGATTTAAATGGAACCTTGTCCGGAGTTGCTCCAGGGCTGGGAACAGGCAGCTCTCCGGAAGGGTGTGGCTGGGAGGATTTAAATGGGACCTTGACCGGAGTTGCTCCAGGGCTGGGAACAAGCAGCTCTCCGGAAGGGTGTGTCTGGGAGGATTTAAATGGGACCTTGTCCGGAGTTGCTCCAGGGCTGGGAACAAGCAGCTCTCCGGAAGGGTGTGGGGGGGATTTAAATGCGACCTTGTCCGGAGTTGCTCCAGGGCTGGGAACAGGCAGCTCTCCGGAAGGGTCTGTTTGGGAGGATTTAAATGGGACCTTGTCCGGAGTTGCTCCAGGGCTGGGAACAGGCAGCTCTCCGGAAGGGTGTGTCTGGGAGGATTTAAATGGGACCTTGTCCGGAGTTGCACCAGGGCTGGGAACAGGCAGCTCTCCGGAAGGGTGTGTCTGGGAGGATTTAAATGGGACCTTGTCCGGAGTTGCTCCAGGGCTGGGAACAGGCAGCTCTCCGGAAGGGTCTGTCTGGGAGGATTTAAATGGGACCTTGACCGGAGTTGCTCCAGGGCTGGGAACAGGCAGCTCTCAGGAAGGGTGTGTCTGGGAGGATTTAAATGGGACCTTGTCCGGAGTTGCTCCAGGGCTGGGAACAGGCAGATCTCCGGAAGGATGTGTCTGGGAGGATTTAAATGGGACCTTGTCCGGAGTTGCTCCAGGGCTGGGAACAGGCAGCTCTCTAGAAGGGTGTGTCTAGGAGGATTTAAATGGGACCTTGTCCGGAGTCGCTCCAGGGCTGGGAACAGGCAGCTCTCCGGAAGGGCGTGTCTGGGAGGATTTAAATGGGACCTTGTCCGTAGTTGCTCCAGGGCTGGGAACAGGCAGATCTCCGGAAGGATGTGTCTGGGAGGATTTAAATGGGACCGTGTCCGGAGTTGCTCCAGGACTTGGAACAGGCAGCTCTCCGGAAGGGTGTGTCTGGGAGGATTTAAATGGGACCTTGTCCGGAGTCGCTCCAGGGCTGGGAACAGGCAGCTCTCCGGAAGGGTGTGTCTGGGAGGATTTAAATGCGACCTTGTCCGGAGTTGCTCCAGGGCTGGGAACAGGCAGCTCTCCGGAAGGGTGTGTCTGGGAGGATTTAAATGGGACCTTGTCCGGAGTCGCTCCAGGGCTGG
The DNA here is from genome assembly GCF_030144855.1 of Hypanus sabinus. Classification (NCBI taxonomy): domain Eukaryota; kingdom Metazoa; phylum Chordata; class Chondrichthyes; order Myliobatiformes; family Dasyatidae; genus Hypanus; species Hypanus sabinus. The sequence continues at coordinate 65,103 of NW_026778992.1, forward strand.
GAACAGGCAGCTCTCCGGAAGGGTGTGTCTGTGAGGATTTAAATGGGACCTTGTCCGGAGTTGCTCCAGGGCTGGGAACAGGCAGCTCTCTAGAAGGGTGTGTCTGGGAGGATTTAAATGGGACCTTGTCCGGATTTGCTCCAGGGCTGGGAACATGCAGCTCTCCGGAAGTGCTTGTCTGGGAGGATTTAAATGGGACCTTGTCCGGAGTTGTCCCAGCGTTGGGGGCAGGCAGCTCACTGGGAAGGTGTGATTGGGAGGGTGTTAATGGGAATTTGTCGAGATTTTTCCCGTGTTGGGAACAGGCAGCTCTCCGGGAAGGTGTGATTGGGAGGGATTTAATGGAAATTTGTCGAGATTTATCCTGGTGTTGGGGGACAGGCAGCTCGCTGGGAAGGTGTGCCTGGGAAGGGTTTACATTACAAAGTAATTTTTTTTCTGAGTTATTGATCGGAGGGAACCCCTGGTCTTGTTGTTTTATGTCTCTCTCTGACGTCTGTCACAGACTGTTGGTCAATAACTGGGTCTGATCACCGGCACCCGTGTCCGCGGACCTGCTGCTGTGCATTATCGAACTGAACTGCGCTGTAGATTTAATCCATTAAAGGAACCACTCAGCCTCAGGTCACTAACTTGTTCCTGCTTTCCCCCTGAGACCTGTCGTAAATCGGGACACCACCTCGTCCAGATGAAGGGTCTCGGTCCTAAACGGCGGCTTGTTGAATGTCATGGATACAGCTCTCCGCGAAGGGGTGACTGGGAGGGTTTTAATGGGAATTTGTCCAGATCTGTTCAGTACAGGGGACAGGCAGCTTCTAGGAAGGGGTGACTGGGAGGGTATTAATGGGAATTTGTCCAGATCTGTTCCAGTACTGGGGACAGACAGCTCTCCAGGAAGGGGTGATGGGGAGGATTTTACTGTGAATTTGTCCAGATCTGTTCCAGTACTGGGGACAGGCAGCTTTCCAGGAAGGGGTGACTGGGAGGGTTTTACATTGTAAAACTCTGTGTTTCTGAGTTATTGATCAGAGAGAACCCCTGGTCCCGTGGTCCCTGTGGAGACTCTCGCAGTCGGATTCCACTGTCTGTTGGTCAAAAATTGGGACCGACCAGCCGAACCAATCTGCTAACGTGTGTTATTGATCTGCCCTGTCCGGAGCCGCTCAGCCTCAGGTTGCCAATTTGTTCCTGCTTCCCCTCTGAGACCCGTCATAAACCCGTGCACTGCTTCGTCCTCAATAGGGATCTGGCCCGAAAGGACAGTTTGTACAATTCCACGGAGCAGCCTGAACAGCTGAGTCAATCCAGTATTTTATGTGAAGGAGGGAAGATATAAAAAGAACGCAGCCTTAAGAAGCGGGCAGCGGAGTGTGCCGGGAGCAGAGAGTAGGGCTTGGGCTTAGGGGGCTTAGGCGGAAGAGGGCACAGTAGGATTATCTTTTAGTTCTTGTTATTGTCAGTTATTTGGGAAGTATGAGTGTGAGGGCAGCTTGTTGTTGTTGGTGTCGGTTGAGGTAGGTCCTGGAGTCTCCGAGCCTCCCGGACGTCCACATCTGCGCCAGGTGCTCCGAACTGCAGCTTCTGAGGGACCGAGTTAGTGAACTGGAGCTGCAGCTCGATTACCTTCGCCTGGTCAGGGAGAGTGAGGAGGTGATTGAGAGGAGTTACAGGCAGGTGGTCACTCCGGGGCCACGGGAGGCAGATAGGTGTGTCACGGTCAGGAAGGGGAAGAGGTAGGTACTAGAGAGTACCCCAGCGGCTATACCCCTTGACAATAAGTACTCATGTTTGAGTTCTGTTGGGAAGGACAGCCTACCTGGTGGAAGTGACAGTGGCCGGGCCTCCGGCACAGAGGACGGCCCTGTAGCTCCGACGGGTAGGAGTAGAAAAAAGAGGACCATAGTAGTAGGGGACTCGATAGTCAGGGGTTCAGACAGGCGGTTCTGTGGAGGTAATCGGGAGACCCGGATGGTAATTTGCCTCCCTGGTGCCAGAGTTCGGGACGTTTCTGATCGCGTCCAAGATATCCTGAAGCGGGAGGGTGAGAAGCCAGAGGTCGTGGTACATGTAGGTACCAATGACATAGGAAGGAAAGGGGAAGAGGTCCTGAAACGAGAGTATAGGGAGTTAGGAAGGCAGTTAAGAAGAAGGACCGCAAAGGTAGTAATCTCGGGATTATTGACTGTGCCACGCGACAGTGAGAGTAGAAATGGAATTAGGTGGAGGATGAATGCGTGGCTGAATCATTGGGACCTCTTCTGGGGCAGGCGTGACCTGTTCAAGAAGGACGGGTTACACTTGAATCCTGGGAGGACCAATATACTAGCGGGGAGGTTTGCTAGGGCGACAGGGCAGACTTTAAACTAGTAAGATAGGAGGGCGGGAATAAATTTGAGGAAACTATGGGAGGAGAGGTTAGTTCACCAGTAGAGCAAGTAAATAGACAGTGTGTGAGGGAGGAAAGGCAGGTGATGGAGAAGGGATGCGCTCAGCCCGAAGATGTAGGGGAGAAGAAAGAAAAGGATAATAAATTTGAATGCATTGTTAGGGATGAAAAGAAAGGCGGAGGTGGAGAGTATCTTAAATGTATCTATTTTAATGCTAGGAGCATTGTAAGAAAGGTGGATGAGCTTAAAGCGTGGATTGCTACCTGGAATTATGATGTTGTAGCTATTAGTGAAACATGGTTGCAGGAACGGTGTGATTGGCAAATAAATATTCCTGGATTTAGTTGTTTCAGGGGTGATAGAGTAGGAGGAGCCAGAGGAGGAGGTGTTGCATTGCTTGTCCGAGAAAATCTTATGGCGGTGCTTTGGAAGGATAGTTTAGAGAGCTCCTCCAGGGAGGCTATTTGGGTGGAATTAAGGAATGGGAAAGGTGTAGTAACACTGATAGGAGTGTATTATAGGCCACCTAATGGGGAGCGTGAGTTGGAAGAGCAAATGTGAAAGGAGATAGCAGATATTTGTAGTAAACACAAGGTGGTGATTGTGGGAGATTTTAATTTTCCACACGTAGACTGCGAAGCTCATTCTGTAAAAGGGCTGGATGGTTTAGAGTTTGTGAAATGTGTGCAGGATAGTTTTTTGCAACAATACATAGAAGTACCGACTAGAGATGGGGCAGTGTTGGATCTCCTGTTAGGGATTGCGATAGGTCAACTGACAGATGTATGTGTTGGGGAGCCCTTCGGGTCCAGTGATCACAATAGCATTAATTGGAGAAAGGCTAACTTTCAGGAGATGCGAAGGGATTTAGAGAGAGTGGATTGGGTCAAGCTGTTTTATGGGAAGGATGTAATAGAGAAATGGAGGTCATTTAAGGGGGAAATTATGAGGATACAGAATCTTTATGTTCCTGTTAGGTTGAAAGGAAAGGTTAATAGTATGAAAGCACCATGGTTTTCAAGGGATATTAGAAATTTGGATCGGAAAAAGAGGGATGTCTACAATAGATATAGGCAGCATGGAGTAAAGGAATTGCTCGAGGAATATAAAGAATGTAAAAGGAATCATAAGAAAGAGATTAGAAAAGCTAAAAGAAGATACGAGGTTGGTTTGGCAAATAAGGTTTCTACAGTTATATTAAAAGCAAGAGGATAGTGAGGGATAAAATTGGCCCCTTAGAGAATCAGAGTGGTCAGCTATGTGTGGAGCCGAGGGAGATGGGAGAGATTTTGAACGATTTCTTCTCTTCGGTATTCACTAAGGAAAAGGATATTGAATTGTTTAAGGTGTGGGAAACAAGTAAGGAAGTTATGGAACCTATGTCAATTAAAGAGGTGGAAGTACTGGCGCTTTGAAGAATTTTAAAAGTGGATAAATATCCGGATCCTGACAGGATATTCCCTAGGACCTTGAGGGAAGTTTGTGTAGAGATAGCAGGAGCTCTGACGGAGATCTTTAAGATGTCATTAGAAACGGGGATTGTGCCGGAGGATTGGCGTATTGCTCATGTGGTTCCATTGTTTAAAAAGGGTTCTAGAAGTAAGCCTAGCAATTATAGACCTGTCAGTTTGACATCAGTGGTGGGTATATTAATGGAAAGTATTCTTAGAGATAGTGTTAATAATTATCTGGATAGACAGGATCTGATTAGGAGTAGCCAGTATGGATTTGTGCGTGGAAGATCATGTTTGACAAACCTTATTGAATTTTTTGAATACGTTACGAGGAATGTTGACGAGGGTAAGGCAGTGGATGTAGTCTATATGGACTTCAGCAAAGCCTTTAACAAATTTCCATATGGAAGGTTAGTTAAGAAGGTTCAGTTGTTAGGTATTAATGCTGGAGTAATATAATGGATTCAACAGTGGCTAGATGGGAGATGCCAGAGAGTAGTGGTGGATAATTGTTTATCGGGATGGAGGCCTGTGACTAGCGGGGTGCCTCTGGGATCTGTTTTGGGCCCAATGTTGTTTGTAATATACATAAATGATCTGGATGATGGGGTGGTAAATTGGATTAGTATGTATGCCGATGATACTAAGGTAGGAGGTGTTGTGGATAATGAGGTGGGTTTTCAAAGTTTGCAGGGAGATGTATGCCGGTTAGAAGAATGGGCTGAACTTTGGCAGATGGAGTTTAATGCTGAGAAGTGTGAGGTTCTACATTTTGACAGGAATAATCCAAATAGAACATACAGTGTAAATGGTAGGGCATTGAGGAATGCAGAGGAACAGAGAGATCTAGGAATAACAGTGCATAGTTCCCTGAAGGTGGAGTCTCATGTAGATAGGGTGGTGAAGAGGGCTTTTGGAATGCTGGCCTTTATAAATCAAAGCATTGAGTACAGAAGTTCGGATGTAACGTTAAAATTGTACAAGGCATTGTTAAGGCCAAATTTAGAATACTGTGTGCAGTTCTGGTCACCGAATTATAGGAAAAATATAAATAAATTAGAGAGAGTGCAGAGACGATTTTCTAGGATGTTACCTGGGTTTCAGCACTTAAGTTACAAGAGAAAGGTTGAACGAGTTAGGTCTCTATTCATTGGAGCGTAGAAGGTTGAGGGGTGATTTGATCGAGATATTTAAAATTTGGAGAGGGATAGATAGAGTTGACGTGAATAGGCTCTTTCCATTGAGAGTAGGGGAGATTCAAACGAGAGGACATGATTTGAGAGTTAGGGGGCAGAAGTTTAAGGGAAACACGAGGGGGTATTTCTTTACTCAGAGAGTGATAGCTGTGTGGAATGAGTTTCCTGTAGAAGTAGTCGAGGCCAGTTCAGTTGTGTCATTTAACTTAAAATTGGATAGTTATTTGGACAGGAAAGGAGTGGAGGGTTATGGGCTGAGTGCGGTTAGGTGGGACTAGGTGAGACTAAGAGTTCGGCACGGACTGAGGGCCGAGATGGCCTGTTTCCGTTCTGTGATTGTTATATGGTTATATGTGCGTTGCTCCCGTCTGTGTCCATTCTCAGCCGCATCAGCTGCTGAGTTTCCAGAGGCCTGGACAATCAGTGAAACCGGCCCCATCAGCATGATCGTTGTTGTTAATCCAGCTCGCTTTTATCGCCGATCATTGATCACGCATCGCCGTATCCCCATTCTGAGGAAATCAGGCCAGAGACAGTGTGACCCGTGACTGATGTCATAGACAGCTAGCACTCCTGATATTTACATGAAACCAGATCCGCTATTAATTCCCGCAGAATATGTGTTCAGTGATGCCCGGTGTCTGTTCTCTTTCTCTCATTCTCTCTCTCTCTCTCCAGTCAATTTAGTAGCGATTGTGATCCTGTCCCGGAGAAAGTGCGGACTCTCTACCTGCAGCACTCTCTACCTGGTGGCCATGGCAGGGGCCGATTTATTGGCCGTTGTCACCAACGTAATTTTGAATCGAATCAGAACATTTTACTTTCGGTGGAGTTTTCTGAATATTACCCCAGTGTGCAGTGTTACTGAGGTATTAATGTTGACAGCCACAGACTGTTCTGTCTGGTTCACCGTCACTTTCACCTTTGATCGGTTTGTCGCCATTTGCTGCCAGAAGCTGAAAACAAAATATTGCACCGGGAAAACTGCGACTGTAGTTCTAACAACAACCGGCGTACTGTTCAGTCTGAAAAACGTTCCACAATACTTCACAAGGGAACCCTGGATTATCATCGACAATGTTCAGTGGTTCTGTAAACACGTGGACAATTATCTCACTCACCTCGGGTGGGTGGGATACGACTGGCTCAATACGGTTTTAACTCCGTCCCTCCCTTTCGCTGGGATCCTGTTGCTCAACGCTCTGACAGTCAGGCACATTTTAGTGGCCAGTCGGGTCCGTAAGGGGCTGAAGGGTCAGAGCACGGGGGAGAACCGCAGTGACCCGGAGATGGAGAGCAGGAGGAGGTCTGTGGTTTTACTCTTCACCCTCTCCGGCAGCTTCGTCGTCCTGTGGATGACGAACGTTGTAAATGTATTATATTATCAGGTCTTCGGATTCGATTTCAATGATTCTGAATGGATCTTTTACTACGTTGGTGTTTTGCTGAAGAATTTCAGCTGCTGCACGAACACATTTATTTACGCGGTGACTCAGTCGAAATTCAGGGAGCAGCTGATCAGCGCGGTGAAATATCTGGTTGCTTCGGTGCTTCAGATCAGTCATAGAGCATCTTATTAAACCATAGAACCATAAAACATCAGAGCACAGAAACATGCCTTTTGTCCCTTCCCGGCCGTGCCGAACCGTTATTCTGCCTAGCCCACCGACCTGCACCTAGCCCATATCCCTCCGTACACCTCTCATCCATGTATCTGTCCAAGGTTTTGTTAAATGTTAATAGTGAGCCCGCACTTACCACTCCAGCTGGCAGCTCATTCCAACAACCTAACACTCTCTGTGTGAAGAAGCCCACCCTAATGTTCCCTTTAATCTTTTCCCCCTTCACCCTTAACCCATGTCCTCTATTTTTATCTTCTTCCGCAGCCTCAGTGGAAAACAAGCTTACTTGCATTCACTCTATCTATATCCATCATAATTTTATATACCTCTACAAAGTCTCCCCTCATTCTCCTACGCTCCAGGGAAGAAGGTCCTAGCCTATTCAACCTTTCTCTGTAACTCAGTTTCTGAAGTCCTGGCAACATCCTTGTAAGCCTTCTCTGCACTCTTTCAACCTTATTAATATCCTTCCTGTAATTCGGTGACCAAAACTGCATACAATACTCCAAATTCGGCCTCACCAATGCCTTATACACCCTCACCATAACATTCCAACTCTTATACTCAATACTTTGACTTATAAAGGACAATGTACCAAAAGCACTCTTTACTACCTGTGACGCCACTTTTAGGGATTTTTGTATCTGTATTCCCAGATCCCTCTGTTCTACTGCACTCCTCAGAATCCTACCATTTACCTTGTATGTTCTACCTTGTTTTTTTTTTCCTTCCAAAGTGCAAGATCTCACAATTATCTGTATTAAATTCCATCTGCCTTTTTTCAGCCCATTTTTCCAGCTGGTCCAAATCCCTCTGCAAGGTTTGAAACCCTCCCACACTGTCCACTGCACCTACAATCTTTGTATCATCAGCAAATTTGCTGATCCAATTTACAACATTATCATCCAGATCATTGCTATATATGACAAATAACAATGGACACAACACTGATCCCTGTGGCACACCACTAGTCACAGGCCTCCACTCAGAGAAGCAATCGTCTTCTACCACTCTCTGACTTCTCCCACTGAGCCAATGTCTAATCGAATTTACGACCTCACCATGTATCCCTAGCGACTGAATCTTCCTAACTAACCTCCCATGCGGGACCTTGTCAATGGCCTTACTGAAGTCCATGTAGACAACATCGATTGCCTTCCCTTCATCCACTTTCCTTGTAACCTCCTGGAAAAACTCTAGTAGATTTGTTAAACATGACCTAGCACGCACAAAGCCGAGTTGACTCTCGCTAATAACTCCCCGCGTATATAACTACTTGTAGAACCTATCTCTTAGTACTCCTTCCAATAGTTTACCTAATACCGACGTCAAACATAATTTCCTGGATTACTTTTACAGACTTTTTTAAACAACAGAACAACGTCAGATATCCTCTAATCCTCTGGAAACTCACCCGTAGATACCGTCATTTTAAATATATCTGCAATTTCAACACTAGTCTCCTTCAAGGTCCGAGTGAATACCCAGTCAGGTCCTGGGGATTTATCTACTCTGATAAGCCTCAAGATAGCAAGCACCTCTTCCTCTTCAATCTGCATAGGTTTCATGACCTTGCTTGCCTTATTTCCATTGACTCCATGCCAGTTTCATTAGTAAATACAGACGCGAAAAGAAACATTTAAGATATCCCCCATTTATTTTAATTTCATAATTAGCCGACCACTCTGATACTCAAGAGGACCAATGTTATCCCTTACTGTCCTTTTGCTATTAATATACCTGTAGAAGCTCTTTGAATTACCTTGACAGCCAAAGCTACCTCGTGTCTTCTTTTAGCCCTCCTGAATTATTTTTTGTATTTTTTGCACTTTTTATACTCCTCAAGTACTTTATTTGCTCGCTGGTTCCTTAGCATGTCATACATCTCTCTCTTCTTCTTTATCAGAGTTCCAATATCTCTCGAGAAACCAAGGTTGTTTATTTTTATTCACTTTGCCTTTAATCCTGACAGGAACATACAAACTCTGCACTCTCAAAACTTCTCCTTTGAAATCCTCCCACTTATCAGCGTCATCCTTGCCAGAGAAATACCTGCCCCAATCCACGTTTTTAAGATCCTTTCTCATTTCTTCAAATTTGGCCTTTTTCTAGTTTAGAACCTCAACCCAAGGACCAGCTATAACTTTATCCATGATCAAATTGAAACTAATAGTGTTATGATCACTGGAAGCAAGGTGTACCCCCAGACACACTTCCGTCACCTGTCCTAACTCGTTTCCTAATTGGAGATCTACTATTGCATCCTCTCTAGCCGGTACGTCTTTTTACTGCACTAGAAAACTTTCCTAAACACATCTTACAAACTCTAACCCGTCTAGACCTTTAACAGTATGGGAGTCCCAATAAATACGTGGAAAATTAAAATCTCCTGCTATTACAACTTCATGTTTCCTGCGGTTGTCTGCTATCTCTCTGCAGATGTGCTCTTCCAATTCTGAGTATTGGATGATCTGTAATACAACCCCAATAATGTGGTCATACCTTTCCTGTTTCTCTGCTCCACCCATATGGTCTCAGTGGACAAACCCTCTAATCTGTCCTGCCTGAGCACTGCTGTAACAATTTCCCTGACTAGCAATGCCACCTACCCCCAACCACCCTCCATCCCTCTCCTTCTATCACGTCTGAAACATCGGAACCTTGGAATATTAAGCTGTCAGTCCTGCCCCTCCTGTAGCCAAGTTTCTCTAATGGCTACAATGCCATAATTCCACGTGTCAATCCACGCCCTCAGCTCGCCAGCCTTCCCGACATAACTCCTCGCATTGAAATAGACACACCTCAGATGATTATTACCACCACACCCAACCCTTCTATTTGTGACTTTGCATGAACCTTTAACATAATTTATTTTCACCCTTGCTCCACTATCAACTGTGGCATTCTGGTTCCCATCTCCCTGAAAATTTAGTTTAACCCCACCCCCCACCCCCAATAGCACTAACCAACCTCCCTGCAAGAATATTGATCCCCCTGTAGTTCAGGTGTAACCCGTCTACCTTGTACAGGTCCCACCTGCCCCAGAAGAGGTCCCAATTATGCTGAAATATGAAACCCTGCCCCCGGCACCAGTTCCTCAGCCACGTGTTCATACTCCAGAGCATCCTGTTCTTACCTTCACTGGCACGTGGCTCAGGTAGCAATCCTGAGATTACCACCCTCGAGGTCCTGCTTTTTAACTTCCTACCAAGCTGTCTATACTCACAATTCAGGACCTGCTCACTCTTTCTTACTACGACATTGGTACCGATGTATACCGTGACATCTGGTTGCTCACACTCCCATTTCAGAATGCTGTGCACGCGATCAGAGACATCCCTGACCCTGGCACCCGGGAGGCATCAAAGGCGTCTTTGTCGCGACCGCAGAACCTCCTGTATGTACGTCTAACTATCGAGTCCCCTATCATTACCGCTCTCCTCTTCTTCCTCTCTCTCTTCTGCACTGCAGAACCAGACTCAGTACCAGAGATCCGGCTTCCGCAGCTTATCCGAGGTAATTCATTAACCACCCCCTCCCCAACAGTATCCATTTCGGTATTCTTGTTGTTGAGGGGAATGGCCACAAGGGAGCCCTGCTCTGCCCGCCCTCTCCCCGTCCCTCGCCTGACGTAACCCAATTGCCTGTGTGCTGCTGCTTTGGCGTAACTGCCTCCCTGCAGCTACTATCTATAGACTCCTCGTTCTTCCGAAAGATCCGGATGTCATCCAGCTCCTGCTCCAGTTCCCTAACGCAGTTTGTTAAAAGCTGCAGCTGTAAGCACTTCCTGCTGGAGTCGTTGTCAGGGGCACCGGAGGTCTCAATGAATGCCCACATCCTGCAAGTGGAACATTGCAACATCCTGCCTGACATTCTCTTTACTCCAAATAAACAAAACAAAGCTTGCTGGAACCTATCCTCGCCTCTGCCTGTTCAGGCCGAAGCCTATTAAGCCTATAAGTTTATTTTAATATTTGAAAAGAAAAAGACACACACACACACACACACACACACACACACCTGCACTTCCTCATCCGGCTCGCCAGCTCTCCGCCGTGTTCTTTGACACATACGGGTGATATGATGAAAACATACTCATCACCCAGCAGACGGCCGAGTATGAAGGCCGTGCCGTCGGGTTCGGGGTGCGTCCTGGACGAGCACCCAAATGGGAGTAGGTCAGTGAAGAATTGCAGGGTTCAGTGGATATGAAAGTGTTTATTTTTCATTACAAACAGACATGTTTTTGGAGACTCTCTCGTTCGCGCCCCCCAAACACAAAATGAATTATGAGTTTATACTCTTGAGGATAAAGGTAACAATAGGTGATTCATTACAATTTCACAAGCTACAACGACATAATTTGCTTCAATATTCTGTGCCGGACAAATGGTAGCTTTGAGGTACATATTTACAGTGGAAGTGCATTTAATTGATAAGGCCTCGGAATGTTTAGACGCCTTTGTTGGGGCAAGCCAACTCCCACAAATAGTGCAAAACTAATTCGCTAAATTAATCACAATCTGTCACAACGCGGATTGCACTTGTCCGACGTAACTGGCCTGTAAATAATTTTAAAAAACTTTATTATTACAACTTCTTGAAATTAGTCCCTGTGGTGTTGCTAAATGGTATTAAATACCCGACGCTTAAGCTGCCCCAATATTCCATCCCCAGACATCGCCTGTAACACAGGAGGAGAGATCACTGGGCAGGGAAAATGTCTATAATGTTGAATCGGTACTTGAGTGTGGAGGAAATATTGCACGTGTCCATTACTGTCATTGCAGTTCCTGGTGAGTTAGTGGAGACATTCATATTTACTATTTCTCTGTATTAACAGGTGGGAACCTATTTATGATTATTTTACAAACTTCTAAATGGATGATTACTGCAAATATATCCGTCAGTGACATTGATCCTATTACTTGAACATTCTGGTTTTTCATATTTAATGAGAAACGAAACTCAGCCTATGTCCCCTCTGACTCACAGGATCGATTTGACTGTTGTTCTTGCACCTTTTCCGGAGTAGTCCCAGTGCTCCGGACTGGCTGCTCTCCGGGAAGGTGTGACTGGAAGGGTTTTGATGGGACGTTATCCTGATTCGGACCGGTGCTGCTGAAAGGTAGTTTTCCCCGAAGATGAGATTGGAAAGTTTTTATACTGTGAAGTTCACTGTTTCTGAGTTATTGATCAGGTTGAACACCTGGTCCTGTGTTTCCTGACTCCCTGTAGTGTATCTCCCAGTTGGATTCTACTGCCTGCTGGGCAATAATTGGGTCTGAACCAGTGTCCACGGATCTGATATCGTGTATTATCGAATTGAACTGCCCTGTGCAATTTACCTATTATTGGAGCCCCACAGCCTCTGGTTACTAAGTTTATGAAGAAGGGCCTTGCCTTGAAACTTTCCGTATCCGCTGAAATCCAGAAATACTTCTTGGACTGATGAGTCGCTCCAGTAATCGGTGTGCGTAGCGTTTCTCCAGATCCTACCTCAGCCCCCTCAAATGCAGAGTTTCCAGAGGCCTGTTCGGGCACCGTTAAATCAGCGAAACCGGCACCATCAGTGGCCGCAATCGTGATTCGCACCGAGGCTTGGCAGTCATGCAGCTCCTTTTAACCCTGTGATTAGCCACACATCGTCTTATCTCCACACTGAGGAAGGAGGTTCAGCCACCGTTTTCCCACTCTCCATCTTCAGCTGAAACTGATGCTGGATTAATTACTAGAGTATTTGTTCAGTGATGTCCAATGTCTGTTCTCCCTCTCCTTCTCTCCCTCCCTCTCTCTCTCTCTCCCTCCCTCTCTCTATCCCTCCCTCCCTCCCCCTTCAGTGAATGTAGTGGCGATTGTGATCTTGTCTCCACATGCTCCACTCGCTACCTGGTGGCCATGGCAGCGACAGATCTACTAACGGTTGACCTGGTTATATTATATCGAATAAAATATTATATTATGTCGAGTTCTCCGAAAATTACCTTCGTGTGCAGTGCTATCGAGGCACTGAGGTTCGTAGTCACAGACTGTTCTGTCCGCTTCAGCGTCACTTTCACCTTCGATCGGTTTGTCGCTATTTGCTACCAGAAGCTTAAAAGAAAATTTAGCACGGGAAAAACCGCGTCTGCCGTTCTGACGACAACCGGCGTACTGTCCTATCTGAACAGGGTTCCTCGTTACTTCATCTGGAAATTCAAAGTGATCATCGACAGTGCACCGTGGCTCTCTAAACTCAGGGACAATTATTTCACTGACCCCGTGTGGACAGGATATGCTTGGCTCGATACGGTTTTAATTCCGTTCCTCCCTTTCGTTATGATTCTGCTGCTCAACGCTCTGACAGTCAGGCACATTTTAGTGGCCAGTCGGGTCCGTAAGGGGCTGAAGGGTCAGAGCAAGGGGTAGAACCGCAGTGACCCGGAGATGGAGAGCAGGAGGAGGTCTGTGGTTTTACTCTTCACCCTCTCCGGCAGCTTCCTCCTCCTGTGGATGACCTGCGTTGTGAATTTCATATATTATCAGGTCCGAGGAATTGGGTTCAATTTCAATGACTCCGAATGGATATTTCACCGCGTCGGGACTTTGCTTAGGAATTACAGATTGTGCACGAACACATTTATTTACTCAGTGACTCAGTCGAAATTCACGGGAGCAGGTGATCAGCGCGGTGAAATACCCGATCACCTCGGTGCACCAGCTCAACCCAGATGCAGGTTATTGTCTCCAGTCCGGGATCTAGATCTTTTCATTCACCGTCTAGTCTCCAAGCTGTTATTCCCAGGCAATTGTCCAATTAACAGGGGCATTCGGAGCTGCCGTGGTGTGGACCTTAAGAGGATGGATGGAAATAGGAAAGTGCTTGCATACGTAAGAGATTGGGTGAGTGAGGAGCATGCTTGGGAGCTGTGAAATGGGAGACTGGGAGAACGAGAAAAATTGTGTGTGTGTGTGTGTGTGTGAGAGAGAGAGAGAGAGAGAGAGAGAGAGAGAGAGAGAGAGAGAGAGAGAGAGAGAGAGAGAGAGAGAGAGAGAGAGAGAACTCACACAGATGTTGCCAGGACAAGCTGGTCTGTGTTATACGGAGAGGTTGGTCAGGCCTGAAATTTATGAGAATGAGAGGGAACCAGATGGAAAGATTAAAATCATCAGCCGTCGGATAGCCGATGCACAAGATGCTGGAGGAACTCAGCAGATCAGACATCATCTATGGAAAATGGTAAAACTTGGACATTTCTGTAAATGTCATCTATGCAAAATGGTAAAACCTCGACACATCCTCAGCCCTCAAACTCTAATCTGACCTCCAACTTTCCACAATACTGTCCCTAAATCTTAACTTGACATGTAACACCGCGCATCCCTGACCGTAAATCATAATCTGAACTCTACCTTCCCATATCTCGGCCCCAAAACCCTAATGTGACGGCTAACTCCACCAAGGCATCTGTCCCTGAACCACATTCTGACCTCTCTCTCCACATATCTCTGTCTCACTACCCTAATCTGAACAACTCACACAAATCCTTGTCACTAAACCCAGTCGGATCTCTAACACCTTAACAAACCTGTACCTCATCCTAACCTGACTGTTAACCCCCGTATCCCTGCCCTAAAACTAAATCTGACTATTTACAACATCGCATTCCAGCCGTTTGGGATCTCTCTACATCCTTGTCTCTAAAGCCTTTGCTCACCACATCCCTGATCCCAAACGTAAATATGGATTCTCACAACTTCGCATCATTGCCCCTTACCTTAATATGAACACTAAATCCCAACATTTCTCTCCCAAAACCTCTAAATCCCCTCATCAGTCTCCCTGAACTTTAAACTGACCTCCAGCACCCTACCTCACTGAAATTAACCCCTCATCTAATCCGACCACCAACACGCCCCAGATTTGTTCGTAAACCCTAAACTGACTTCCAGCCCAAGATAAACATGTCCGTAAACTCCAGACTCACCTCAAGTTCTCCACATCCCTGACCCGAAACCCGAATCAGAGCTCTAAATTCCCAAATCACTGTCCCGAAAGTTTAATGTGACCTCGGAAACCCCACATCATTTAACGTAAACTCGAATCTAATCTGACCTCTAATACCCGACATACCTGTCCCTAAACCCTAACCTGAACTCTAACCCACCACAACCATATCTCAAAACGCTAATATGACCTTTAACTTCCCGCATACTGACCTGAGACGTAATCCTACCTCTAACCTCCCATCTCCCCGTCTCTGAACGCTAATCAGACCGGAAACACTTCGCATCTCTGACTCTAAAGCATAATCGGAACTCTAAATCCCCATCCCTCTCCCTGAATCCTCAAATGAATAAGTCTAATGCATGGGCCAGAGCGAAGTAGCAGTTTTGTGTGACACGGAATCTCGAGAGAGGAGATCAAGAAGGACAATAGGGATGTTTTTCCCACTGTCAGCATAATCACAACTGAGACAAACAGAGGTAGGCCTTTCATCGCCGGCTCACGAAATACCAATGAAAAAGACGAGATACCGGGAAACGACAGGGAACCAGTCAGTTAAACCCAATTTGGGAGCTCAGAAAACTATTCTCCACTAAGCTCAAAGTGACAGGGTGGACAGGTACTGAATCGCCAGTAAACCCCGTTAATTTAACACATGCCATCCTGCCCACCCGCTGCAAAATAAAGACCAGTGTAAATTTAAAGCAGGGAGGCTATATCTCTCTTTGAAATGAAGCATAATAACTAAGCCTCAAAACATTCCACTCTCCATCCGTTAAAAAAAAAACTCATAAAGAGTTCTAAGATATGCGAAACCTCGAACAGACATTGTCTTTATTGCCTTGGTCCACTGGAGTAACACAAGCCGGGCGATCAGCTCTGGCCGGGTTTCCTGCCCAAGGGTGTTTAGTGATTAAAAACCCGGAAGACACAAAGACCCCAGGTTACATTACTGATGGTGTGTCACTATGAACTACCGGTTATAGAACCCACGTAGTGTCATACCAGGTGAATGAAAGGGGGAGATTAATGTGGCTCCACAACCCTATCTACCACAGACACACATATAGATCGCCCAACCCTGCCCTTAAACGTAATCCTAACATCCTATTACACCGACTGCTCCCTGACTAACCTTGGCATCACAAACAAACATATTTAACACCATGTCCAATTTTCCCCTCTCTCTGCCAATGGGGAGGCCTGCATCTTCATCTCGCAATCCTAGCGCCTTCTCGCCTCCTGAAAATGCTATCAACACTAACCCAAACTTAAGGGCTCATTCTCTACAATCCAATATCAATCAGAAGTCGTAGTCTCATCCCATTAGAATATTCATGACTATAATTTATAAAATTTGTGTTAAGGCGGAAGGATATCCCAATAAAGACAAGTATTGGTCCAATTTAAAGAAGGCGTGGGCCAGAGCAAAATGACAGTATTGCATGATAGTGAATTCGAATGACGTGATCAAGAAACACAAGAGAGATGGTCTTCCCACTCCGGAGTAATCAAAGCCTACACCCCATCCCTCAAATCCCATAAAAGCTAGACAGTACAGTGCACACCGGTTAACTAAGCCAAGTGATATTCGTCAAGGTTAGTGAAAGGCACGGGCCAGATTAAACTGGCTACACAACCCTATCTGCCCCAGCCACACGTATCTCCCGACGCTGAACTCCAACACGCTCTTTCCTCCAGCCCCATATAGACATCCACAAACTTACCCTTAAAACTAATCCTGAAGGCTAAGGATCCATAACACAACGAGCCTGGACCGCACCCCGACTATGCCTGACCACAGCCCCACGGACAAGCTTAGTTAACACCAGGACCGTTCCACGCCCCTCTCTTCCCATGGGAAGGGCTGCATTTCCATGTACCATCCCTCCCCTTAACATCACCGACGCCCCACTCCTATAGATACCTATAGACACTAACCCAGCAGTCATTCACTACAATCCAACATCACCCCCACATCAATCACAAATAGCAACCCCATCACCGTAGCATATTAACAACCATAGACCTTAACATTTGTGTTAGGAAGAGGAAGACCCCAGTAAAGTCAAATATTGAACCGAGTTAATGAAGATGTCTGCCAGAGGAAAGGGTCGGGTTTGATTGACACTGAATCTCTGTGACGAAATCAAGAAGCGCAAGAGGCATGATTTCCCACTGCCCGCATAATCACAACATAACTATTACTTTGCGGTGAGGAGGTAGGAACAGACAAAAGGTTTGTTGCATTACTGGACATATGGAATAGGCTATTCAGTCCTCAGTGTTGTGACATGTCAACAAAAAATAAAAGCAAAAACACACAAATATTAATGCGTCCTACCTACACTGTACCCACCCAAAATGTCTGTTCAAAACCTCTATTATATTTTCCTCTACCGCTAAACCCAGGCAGCGCATTCCAGGCATCGATGACTCACTGAGTAAAATAGCTGCCTTCGCATGACCCTTGAGCCTACCCTCTTTCACCGTCCATGACTGCCCTATGATATTAACCATTTCAACCTTGGGAAGCAGGTTCACTCTGTCCTCTGTATCTACGTCTCTCGTAATCTTATAGACCTCTAACGTATCTTCCATCAGCCTGCAACTCTCTAGAAGAAACAGCACAAGTTTATCTAGACTTTAATGACAGCACATGCCCTCTAAACCAGACAGCGGCCTGGTGAATCTCCTCTGCACCCTCTCTCAAATATCAGCATCCTTCCTATAGTGGGATGACCAGAACTGTGTGGAATACTCCAGATGTGGCCGAGCAAGTTATAATATGCTGCAGCTTAATGTCCTGACTTTTGACCTCAATGCCTCATATGGTGAAAACAAGCATTCCATGAGTCTTCTTAACTATCTCCTCGACCTGCATAGCCACTTGCAAAAAGTAATGGCTTAGTAGCACTAAGGATGTTGTCTTCAAAGGTGTATTGTCTCCTTGTACTTCTCGTAGGTAAACTCCATCTGCCATTTCTCAAACCTTATCTGCAACTGATCTACAACATGTTGTATTATTTGGAAATCTTCTACACTAATCCAAAGCTCCACAATCTTGGCTGAGTTCCTAACCCATCTATATGCATCTTCATCCAGGTCATTTATATACATGTCAGTACCTCCAGTTGAACTCTGTCTTTTCGTGTGTTTCCCCCTGGCTGTCAGTCTGTTGTTTTCTATTGCCAAGTGTTCCTGCTATGCTCCGGCCCCTGTGTTACTGAGTACTCCGTCTCTCATCTGTTTCTCATTATTACCTGTATTGCTGCCTCCTGTGCCTCATTGTGCTCCACCTATCACCTGCCGCTCTGTTTATTGCTCAGCGTATTTCAGTCCGGTGCTTACACCGGTTTGTTGCCGGATTGTGTCAGTGAATCTTCCTGAGCGTTTCCAGCATTCGTATCAGTACCCTGTCCGTCTGAATATCGACTCTGCCTGTTTCCCGATTCTGGTGTTTGGATTTCTCTGGATGTTTTGATCTCTACCTGAACTTTGACGCTGACTTTGTTTGTACCTCGGGATTTGTGTCTCAGTATATATCACTGTGTGCACTGTACTGGGTCCCTGCTCCAGAGCCTTGACAGAAATAGCAAACATGAATTGCTCTGCTCACTCACCAGGAACTCCAGTGACGGCAATGAACACGTACAATATTATCTCCACGCTATCGTACCTATCCATCATTGCAGGCATTTTCTCCGTCCAGTGGTTTGTCCTCCAGTGCTACAGACGATCTCTCGGAATGAGATGTTGAGATTACACATGCCTGAGGTTTTCAATATCATTTAGCGACTCCACGGAAACAGATTTCAACAGACTTAAAAGTAAAGATTTTTAATTTACTTACAAACCAATTACGTCAAGCAGGTGCAATCCTCGCTGTGACAGATTCAGAATAAACTGATGAATTGATATTTAGAACATTTGTGGGAGTTAGTTTGTTCCAGCAATGGTGACTGAACCTTCCGAGGTGTCTTATCAGCTAAAGCTGCTTCCACTGTACATATGCACCATTTGTCAGACACAGAGTATGGAAGTAAATTATAGCATAGTAGCTTGTGAAACTGTATTGAATCTCCGACTCTTACCAATCTCCTCAAGAGCATAAACTCTTGATGAAGATTATGTTTAGGGGACTCGACCGAGGGTGTCTCCAAAATAATTTCTGTTTGTTATGATCTATAAACACTTTCCTATCCATGAAACGCCCAACGACTTCAGTGTCCCGGTCATACTCAGAACATTGGGGGCTCGTCCAGGACCCGCTCCTAATCTTGACATATCGCCATCAAACTCACCAGACTAATGTGGGGGAGCATGTTTTAATCATAGCACACTGTATGGGTCTAAGAAAACGGCTGAGAGTGGAAGAGGCGGTAATAAAGTCTGTGTCAGTGTGTGTGTGTGTGTGTGTGTGTGTGTGTGTGTGTGTGTGTGTGTGTGTGTGTGTGTGTGTGTAGACCCAATGTCTCTGCCTGACCCTGCTGCCTGACCCTGGATGACTACACACATATCCGTCTCCAAATCAGTTTATTCCCCTAGGTTCAAGGCCCTAATTTCATCTCTCTTTGCATTTGATGATACCCGATGCCCCATGCAAGGATTATTAAAAAAGTAAGGAGGCAAGGGATCCAAGGGTATATTTCTTTTTGGATCCAGAAGGGGTTTGCCACACAGAAGGCAAAGAGTGGTTGCAAACTGGTCATATTCTGCATGGAGGACGTTCACCAGTGGTGTGCCTCAGGAATCCATAAGACCAAAAGATTTAGGAGCTGAACTAGGCCGTTCTGCCCAATAATCAAGAACAGAGGGCAAAATTCAAATTTCATTTATTATTATTTTATGTGCAAATGAAACAGCCTTGATACTCGTCACCTGTCCGGACCAGCAGACACCCCCACATGCACAGAGCAAGAATAATTTCAAATAGTTCACAAATCGGCTGTCTCTATTTAACAAAAGCAGGAACAGACGTCAAAGTTTATATTGCATTTATTATTGAAGTCTGTATAAACGGAACAACTTTGAGATTCGATACTCCTCGAAATCCAACGGCTCCCACAAGGCAGTGTGCACCCCCGAATCCGCCAACACACCAACTCCGTGCAAATCAGTATTAACTCACAAATCTGTGCTCAGACGAAAACGCGCATTCAACCTTCAAATCAGTGTGCATCCCGGAGGTAACGGACACCTCAAAATCCCTGTGACTCACCCATTCGTTTCCATACCTCTAAATCTTAGTA